>NW_017307671.1:316343-321867 GCF_000935625.1 Nanorana parkeri | reverse complement strand
CTCTGCGCCGGGAGTGTCAGATGAACGGATGATCCGACACTCCCGGCGCAGAGACGGGGTGCCTGCCGGCCGCTGGATACCATCTATGCACAGGCCAGGACTGTGCTGGGCCCCCCTGAGGCTGCGGCCCTGGTGCGCGAGCACTGGCCGCACCGGCGGTAGTTCCGCCACTGGATGTCACCACACATGTGCGGTGATGTACTTCACTGCCGGTGGCCATCTTGGTGATGGACACCAGCAAAAAGGGAAGGGGGATATTGAACCTGCGGGATTATATTTAAACTGGGTGCTCGCAGTGACCCTGGATGGCGCCGCTTGTAGCAGAACTTGATAAAGACATCACCAGCACACCAGGATAACGTGTCAAAACAAAAAAACATCCAATTATTAACAAATATCGTCACTTAAACCAGCATGTTCAGGGCTGCACAGGGTCCCCTTCATCAGGCTCAGAAATGATGAGCCTGAAATGATGAGTAATTTCTGAGTCTGATAAGTCTGTGCGGCCCCGAAAGCGCTTGTTTAAATGACAATATTCATGAATAAATGGACGTTTTTTTGTTTTGACACGTTATCCTGGTGAAGTCTTTATCAAGTTTTAAGAGGGGGTGACAACAAAATGACTGACTGACTATATATATATTATTATTTATTTTATATTCTGACGGCCGCTGTAAAAAAACAAACAAAAAAACAGAAAGGGCACCTCCCTGAAATGAGACGGGAACCTCCCTGAAATAAGGTTTTGCAGGTTGGGATGTCTGCACTGTGCCCTGTATGAATGTGATTCAGCTTCTCTAATCATTCATTATCTTTTTGTAAGTTAGATCCAGCAGCTCAAATATGACCGACCCAATTCTAAAATGTTCAGTTTCCCTCACTTTCAGTACCAGTGACAATGGTCACTATGACAAAAATAGAAAGGGTTGACCTCCCCAGCGGGGACATAGGCAACAAAAGAAAACAACACTCTAACAGGGTTTATAAACCTTTCCTAGTCTATCCAGAACTGAAAAACAAAACCCACCTATTTCATGTTTATGTTCCCATTCACATATCAAATAGTAAAAAAAAAAATCAAAATGCTTCTTGCAATGTAAATTGCTTTTACTTGGGTTAAGGTTTCTTGGCTTCTTAAGGCTTAAAATCTCTTCTTTCTTCTCCTTCTTTGTAATGGTAGGAGGGACTGTCAGGGGTGAGGGGGCTAAAGGGTTATAGCCCTGACTTCTGGATTCAAATGTTAATGAAATGAATGAGAGAATAATCATAATCCTCAAATTCCAGTCCTAAAGTAGGCAATACATGCACCTGTTGGCACCCTTCTGCCTATCAGCATCCCTCAATTAGCTGATTGAAGGGGTAGGTCGTAAAATTATTGGCCAAACAAAGCAAGCAGCCAATTAGATGTAAGCTCCGTTCAGGTGTTCTGACAGTGGCCGCATGGGATTCCTTCATCCACACTTATAAGAGTTAATACAGGAAATCTTTTTTCTGATATTTTTTTTGTTCGGCCCGCAGGTTAAACGAAAAAAATAGAACTCTGTACACCAGGCTTAAAGCTGACCTTTACCCATATCATGAAAACAACAACAAAGGCACATTTAAAAATGTTTAGTAATGACAATCAACAAACAGATACTTGCAGGCTTTTTATTTTATCATACCTTATTTTTCTTTCCCAGTTTTCTGACAGTGGCCATTTTAACTAAGGGCAGGTTACTAGATCTCCATTTACTTCCTGGAACATGTGACTAGGACATGTGACTATGCACATTATCTCAGGGGAGGAAAATGCCTTTCCCTGAGATCTCATGAGATTACAGATGAGATTTCCTAGTCTCAGCTTACCACAACTTGGCAAATATTACCAAGGGGTCCCGGCCCTAGAAAGGTTGAGAACCACTGCCTTAAATTATGCCTCTTGATCGGATCACCTTCTTCCATTTGTATCCAGCCATCCCTCCAGCGCTGGTGCCAGTCTCTGATCTAACGCAGACTCGTCTCCTCCTGTGTCCCACGCTGTCTGTCTGATGTGCACACTCCCGGCTGTGTGCATTCAGCTACACTGTGTCTCAGACGGGAGCGAACGGCGGAGACGCAGGTACGTTTTTACCTTTTCGATAACTTTTGAATTTTTTAAAATGTTTTTGCATATATCTACTGGTTGCTGGCAGCAGATATATGCAAAAAAGAAAAAGAAAACAAGTTTAATTTTACTTTAATAAATGTAAGATGATTTGATATCAGCATGCAGAGTTGTATGCAGAGTTGATTTTTAGTCTAAGGCAGTACAGGTCCACTTTAAATCTTTCTATTAGGACAGATCACTATGAAGATGCTGAGAAACAACTGGAATCAGCCATCTTGACTGATAGAACAAAACAACTAAAAAGGTTAGAATTTAGTTTTTTTAAATATTATTTTAGGTATTTGACTGCAAAAGTGGAAAGTAAAATACAATTTATTGTAAAACACACAGATACTATTTATTGTAATTAAAACACACAGATACAATTAGTACAAAACAATACAATCTGTTGAATACACACATACAAAAGTGGAAATCTACCTAACGATATACAAAATGCAAGGTAAGGTAATTGGGTAGGAGGGTAAAGGTGGCCATACACCTTACAACCATCACGCGACTTTCATTGTGCGATGGTTGTAAGGTGATTACAATTTTCGTACAACCTGCCCATCATGGACAGGCAGCTTGTACTTGTGATCATCGCAAGTCCTCCCCGCTGAGAGGAGGGCTTGCAGATGATTGCAATGGTGAGCGAGCAGTGCGCACCTCGGGTCGCGCGGCTTTCATCTTGCGATCGCGCTACCAACCCGCCGAAAATCGTACAATTTTCGGCGGGTTTTCTAGCGTGCTCATTATACGAAAATCGTACAGTCAATGCAGTCGCACGCTGCCAATCCACATTACGATTATCGTACGATTGCGGGATCATATGGCCATTTTAACAAAGGGGCAGCCAGATCCAATGGGGAAGCAGAGTAACTGGAGATGAACAGTATGACACATTATACAGAACAGGTAGAAGCAAAGTGCTGAAGCACTGGTTAAACTGGGAGATGTTCACCTCAGCCATCTACTGGCTGCTGGGAGACACCTGCTGGTGGACAGCGATATTTACAGCACAATAGAAAAATGTTCAGCCTGGTTGAGTTGTTGATGAAATAAGTATAACAGTGTCAAATCAAATATTATGTACAGGAATTGTTCTTTCCTGTTGTGTTTGATGTTATGGTGTCTACCAGATGCAAAAAATAAAAAATATTGGGGCAGTGCGGAACTTGGCTGGGGCAGTACATTTAGCATTTGATATTAAAAACATATTTACTATTCAGGTGGAACAATGTAATCTAGTGATCAGAGTACATACTGATTACAGGCTTATTTTTATTCTTTGGTTGAAGCAATGTATAATGCTGGTTGGGAGTAGCTTATATTCACCAATGCTCAGTAATTCAATTCTTTGTGCACATAGCATCTGAGATATATAGGAACATGCAGTCACTCTGGCATGTAGAACAATAGCATTCACTTAATGTGCTGGAATTATGTACTTTATGCTTTATATGTCAGCCGCACTGACTCACACAGGTGGGGTTGAGCTTACAGGAAATCTTTGATGAGAAGTATGTAAGCTGCTATGGCTGACAACCTGATTTGCTGAATCAGTGGTTTTTGGATACTTTATAGGTCACTGATTTAAAACAAGTATGCAGATCAGGAGGTCTGACTTTACGCTGACTTAACTTATTGCATTCTTGTTCAGGTCAGCAGCTTAAAAGTATCCAAACAAGTGAGTTAGCATGACATCCAGGCAATTAGTATTTTACAGAGGACAGCAATGGCAGCCTAAATGTTTTTCCGAGAACAAATTTCTTTTAGGCTGTTGTGCTGCGTAACGTGGATGTTAAATTACTGTGCATTGGTGCGCCACAATGCCATTCAATTCAATGCAGAGCACCAAAATGCATAATATTGCACCACAGTACATTGTGGTGCACTGTATTACGAAAATCCTTTTTTGGGGTTGTTAGGCAGGCTATTCAAATTGGCTTGCCTTAACAGGGAGCTAATGCACATTTGCTAACCCACTGCAAGTGTTATCCCAGCCTAAAGGTGCCCATACACCTTGCGATCGACTTTTCGTACGACAATCGTAAGGTGTATGGGTAGTGTGCAACCGCCAGTACTGTACAATGCGACTTTTGTCTTTCCTGCATGTTTGGAAACTTCAGGTCGATCGTACGATTTTCGCAAGGTTGGTGGCGTTTCTGTACGTCAAAAAGTCGTACGATTAACACTGCTCATGCGCAAACGAAAATATGTGCGGTCGATTACCGACATTCGTCCAGGTGGTTTTTTTAAACTACCGCTGATTGAACCTTGCAATGATCGGGGCAGGATGGGTACGACGGTTCGATCATCGGACGAAAAGTTTCGTACGATAATCGTAAGGTGTATGGGCACCTTTAGTCAATGCTGCCTTGGTCAGATTGTGTGCTACAAAAGGTGTAGATGTAGCATCACAATTAAAAGCTGGCATTGGCTGATAATGTTGGGCTAGAGATCCTCTCAGGATGTGTTGCTGGGAGCTTGGTCACACATGTGCGTTGCAGTAAAACGCCTGCATTGCCACCTTTAACATGCGTGGTGTGCTCCTGCTCCTGAATTCAGAGCAGTAACAAATCTCATGTATACTATGCCTGCTTGCATTACAGTGGGTGTAAAAACGTTGCGGGAGGCATGACTATCAAGAGTTGTTACTGTTGATGTACAAGTCTGTAGCTGGTCAATCAGCACCTGAACACACCTAGTCCTGTCCACTGATTGCTGGATTGACAGCACTGCCGCTGTTACTGAAACCCTCCCACTGTTAGCTGTATTGACAGCACTGCCGCTGTTACTGAAACCCTCCCACTGTTAGCTGTAGTGTCTGGAGAGGGGAGTTTGTGAGACAAAAATGAAGGAGGATTTGGCTCAGCCAAGGGAGATAAAGTTTTTTGTTTACTTTTTACGGTCATGCAATACATAGTCATTTTGGTACTTGTTTAGACCGTCATAAAAGGAGCCTTTAGATGTAGATAAAATTCCAGTTTCAGCATCATTTATCTTAAAATGCTGCAGGAATACTTATAAGTGTATCTAAAGCCAAAACTTTTATTAAAGGCCTAGACCATTTTGTAAAAAAGGCTATGCTAGTGATTATATGGCTTAAGCCATGTCTAAGAAGGCCAAAGCACACGTCTGGAATAAATCGAGCAATGTTAATTTCTGTCTAATAGAAGTATAATGGTGGCATCACACTTGACTGCAGAAGAATACCTTGAAGGACTCACTGTAGATGTTTTCGTGTTCCTAGTTAGGATTTCCCTGCAGTCTCTCCTCCTCCGCTGTAGTAATAGTATGTGACTTGGCATCCTCACATCCAATACACTGTACAGTGCATGATGTCTCAAGGATCCTTAGACCGCTGTAGCAGTGGGGGGGGGGGGGCTTGCA
>NW_017307671.1:309628-316168 GCF_000935625.1 Nanorana parkeri | reverse complement strand
GGGGGGGGGGGCTTGCAGCTTTGGGTGAATATAACTGATGCAAAGTAGTAGGGGGAATAGTAGCTACTGGCTAGAACCGCCCTGTTTATCTAAGTTTGGATTCAGGAGCATATATAAATCACCCATACATACCATATAAGCTTCAGGGTATTGTGCCATGAAAAAAAAAAGAGTGTAAACATTGAAAGATTTTTTTTCCTGCTGCGGTGAGGACTTTACAAAAACTTGGGATGTTCCGTAACATTTCTGGTGACAATAGTCACTAGGACAAATAGAGTGGGTGAATCTGGACAGCCATAAAAACATGATACACTTTAAAGGAAGACTTGCATACCCAGATTAAAAGATGTAAAGAAATGGTATGATTATAAAATGTGCTGCTCTCAAAATGTATGAATACAAAAAAAAAATACAGAAAAATATAATGATTTAACATGAACACTTGCTTTGAAAGTCGTGTTTACTAAATCATGGGCTGTCTCCCTGTGGGCACCTAGTTTACACCTCTCCCCCTAAATTCAATAAATTTCACAGAAAGTAGGGGGAAATAAGGGTTTCTGGAGGTGTGTAAATGACCGTCCAAGAGAGAGATGTTAAAAAAAAAAATTCAAAATGTATTAGTTTTAAATACTATTATAAATATTACATTCATGAATCAAAACAAAACAAATCCCTGCAGAGGGATTTGTATATTCACTGAGATAATATATAACTCTAAAAATCCAATTGGTCCGACATATCATGATCTTATTCACATATTGTCCAAATATGAATACATTAGCGCAGGGCTCAAAATTTCAGGTTCTGAACTACTAGCCAGTCCTTAAGAGTTACTCGCCACCAGTTTCCCCACCTAACCTGCCCTGGCCTGGCCTTAACTCCGCCCCTAAACACACCCTCTTAAATTATCTCATTTAATTACACTGTTAAATGTTTCATTCAGAATAAAGTTACAAAAATAAATATTAACAATAACAACTTTAACAATATTAACATAACGTAATGTAAACATAAAGGAAAATAGCTATCGATAAAAATCAGAACCCTCCAACGCAATAGACTCAGGACCCTGCAACGCATTAATTTTACTATTTCATTACTTATTAAATATTAATTAATATTAGTTATTTAATTACTAATATTATTTACTTCATTAATATTGATTAATACTATTATTTAACTGTGTTTTATTTAATGTCAGCACTACACCTTGTGTTATCTCAAACCAAAACCGAAATACATGTGCCGTGCTACAAAACAAAAATCTGTAAATCCAATCACCAACAATAATGTGAAAATAAAAAAAACTGTGATAACATCAAACACACAATGTAATAAATATGATCATTTCCTCCACAAAAGCACAATATTCTGTGAAGATATAACTTGTCAGCGGCTGCGAAGGAGTGGTGGAAACCTCCGATTTACTTTTTCTTTTACTAAGCAATATATATTCTCTCCATATAGTATATTGACTTGTGTGTGGGGGATTGAACACAGTGGGTTTAACACATTAGTTATATCTTCATGAAACATTGTACTTTTGTGCAGGAAATATCATATTTATCACATTCTGCATTTGCTGTGATCCCAGTTTTTCTTATAGTCACATTTTTGTTGATGATTGGACTTTTCTGTCTCTTATCTCTCAGGTCTCTGGAAGTGCAGCACTTGCATGTAAGCTTTAGTTTGAGATAACACCTCATACACAGCCGCTCGCCTAAACCCCCCTCCCCTCCCCCTTAGTGCTTCTCATCATCCCCGGCATCTGACCTGTTAGTTTGCGGCTCCACTGGGATATCCAAAGCACACACGGACACGGTGCTTCCTGGCCAGCAGTGGTGTGGGAGTGTCTGTCGGTGGGGCAGCATCACAGCATGAGGCAGAGAGAGTGCGAGCCCTAATACACCGGCTGAATTTCCACTCGCCCTCACTTCATTTCCACTCGCAAAATGCGAGCAGGCGAGTGGAAATTTTGAGCTCTGCATTAGTGTATAACAAGATATTATCCTAGGCGTGGCTTATCTTAATAGGACCCGACGCGTTTCGCCATTGGCTTCATCAGGGGACCCACTGAAGATGGATCTATCAGTAAGAAAATTATCTTTATTTAGACATACATCACATCAAAAAATTTATTAATATGTCTACATCTATAATTCATGCAATGTCATATTTCTATATGACATTTCCATTGGGATACAGCCAGGTAGCCCTCGGAAACGCGCGTTGTTAACCACGAATCGCAGTAAAACCGCGCGACAAACGCGCATATTCGATACACCTAGGTGTGAACCCAGCCTTAAGAGACTAACAGTTTATTACGCGTTATCAAAAAAAACTACAACATGCCTGCATGTCATAAAGCGCTCTGTATAAGTGCATATTGTAAGACCAAACACTTTTATATGCTTGCCCTAATCTAAATATGTTTATTCCTCCACAAAGCATAGAAAATTGGTCGATGTTCAACCATTTAACAAAGTCTTGAAACAGGTAATTTTACAAGTATCTATAACTGTTACCAATATGTAGATAACTACGGAATGCCAGTTGTTTAACACATTTTGTAACTGTTCCCATACAGTACTTTTTACATATTTATGTACTTATACATGAAATAAAGTAAAACTGACCTGACGTGTGTTACATACAGTCATGGCCAAAAACTTTGGCACCCCCTGCATTTCTGTCAGATAATGCACCACTTTGCGCAAAAAATTGTTGCAATTACAAATGTTTAGGCATTCTCATATTTATTTATTTTGTTTGTATTGGCATGACACAAAAAAAGTGGAGAGAAAAAAAAAAAAGCAAAATCTGACACATTCCACGCAAAACTCCAAATAAGGACTAGACAAAATTATTGACACCTTCTCCAAATTGCAAGAAATAATTGTATTCCAAATTTTTGTGGAAAAGCATGGACAATCTCAAGGTTACAAGTCCATCTCCAAAGATCCTAATGTCCCTGTGTCCACTGTGCGCAACATTGTCAAGAAGTTTACAGCCCATGGCACTGTAGCTAATCTCCCTGGATGAAAGAGAACAATTGATCAAAGATTGCAACAAAGGATTGTTCGAATGGTGGATAAAGACCCTCAATCAACTTCCAGACAAATTCAAGCCACAGACACAGGGTACAATTGTGTCAGCTTGCATTATACGTCGCCATTTGAATGCAAAGCGACGCCATGGTAGGAGAACCAGGAGGATCGCACTGCTGACACAGAAACATAAAAAAGCCAGATTGGAGTTTGCCAAAACTTACCTGAGGCAGCCAAAATCCTTTTGGGAGAATGCTGTGGACAGACGAAATAACAGCTTTTTGGTAAAGCCCATCATTCTACTGTTTTCAGAAAAAGAAATGAGGCCTTTCTTTAAAGCAGAAAATACAGTCCCAACAGTAACACATGGTGAAGGTTCACTGATCTTTCAGGGTTGCTTTGCTGCTTCAGGCACTGGATGTCTTGACTGTGTGCATGGCATCAGTGGCGTAACCAGAGTTATGGGCGCCCGGGGCAGAAATTCCCCCCCATATTATATAAACATCCACTGGAACTGTACCCTCCACCCCCATCCGGCTCGCGGCAGGCGCCCCCCGCCATCTATGCGCCCGGGGTGAACGCCCCCCCCGCCCCCCGGTTGTTACGCCACTGCATGGCATTATGAAATCTTAAGACTACCAAAGAATTCTGGGGTGCAATGTAGGGCCCAGTGTCAGAAAGTTGGGTCTCCGTCAGAGGTCATGGGTCTTACAGCAGGACAATGACCCAAAGCACACATCAAACAGCACCCAGAAATGGCTTCAGACAAAGCGCTGGAGATTACTGCACTGGCCAGCAATGAGTCCAGATCTAAATCCCATAGAGCGCCTGTGGAGAGATCTCTAAACAGCAGTTGGGAAAAGTTGGTGAAAGAAGAGTGGTCCAAAATTACTGTAGAGGTGTAAGAAACTCATTGATGTTTACAGGAAGCCGTTGATTTTAGTTATTTTTTTTCAAGCCGTTGATTTCAGAATTGAGGGTGCCAATAATTTTGCCCAGTCCATTTTTGGAGTTTTGCGTGGAATGTGTCAGATTTGGCTTTTTTTCCCCTCCACTTTTGTGTCATACCAATACAAACAAAAAAAAATAAACATGAGAATGCCTAAACATCTGTAATTGCAACAAATTTCTGTGCGAGGTGGTGCATTATCTGACAGAAATGCAGGGCTGCCAATATTTCTGGCCATGACTGTATAACATAATGGAACATTTACATAGCTATATACAAAAGAGAATGACAAATGAAAAAACTGTTTTAAATCACAATTACAGTGATAACAATCAGTAAAGGAACTGGTATGATACACCCCCTTCTCTTTTTCTGCAATACATGTCTATGTGAGTACATGATGATGAGAATGATTGTGACTCAACTATGCCAGCATAGAACACTAAAATGTAAGGCCTATTAGGCCCGATCCTGGCAGCTGCAAGGGCAGTAATACCCAGACACTGGAAGTCAACCAGCTCTCCCCAGATATCGGAATGGGTGGAAGAACTAAATAATGTTGGGAGGAAGAAAGGTGTTAGGGTTTTAGTGTTATGTGTTACTTATTTGTTTTATGGAAGTATGAATGTAGAGGGAATTATACAAAATAATTGAGATGTTTTTTCATATATGTGTTATGTTAAGTGTGAGGGAATGAATTATGTTTGTTATTTGTATGTATATGATATGTGAAATTTGAAAATCTAATAAATAAATATTTTGGTAAAAAAGAACACTAAAATGTGAGGAAAGTAAGCAGCATTTTCATTGAGAGAAATTTGTATTTTAAGGCTTCTTCAAGCACAAATCAGTCAAAAATCATAACATGAGGATATAGGAGACTTCAATTGGGCTGTTAGGACATTCAATCTCCTGCTTAATACAAATCAAATCTATAGATTCAAGGCTGACAAGTAATCACTAACAACAAGACTGCTTTATTGGCTTGTGTTTTAAGATACATCTATTTGGCTGCTTAAAGCCAGTACTGAAAACTCACAAGCAGTTTCATTCTTATTTTTTTTCCATAATAAGAATGCAAATAACAGATTATAAACAACAAAGTAAGGTGGCGACACAAAAGGAGAAGAGGACACTACCTGAAAAGCATACAATCTAAGATCTATCTAATGCATAAGAACAGGAAAATATCGTATTGCCCATAGAAAACAATTAGGATCCTTGTTTATTTTCAAACTCTGATTGGAACAATTGGAACCTGATTGGTTGATATAGCCAATAAGAAAGTTTTAAGTAAATGCGTCATATACAAGCAAAAAATGCTTACAGCTCTTATTAATTTAAGTATGCCTCTATATCCAGTAGGTATTCACCTCACTCATAATTGTGGAATGGCTTAAAGTGACACTAAACTCAGGAGTTAAATCTTAAACATGCATTCAAGGTCCTTAACTGTTAACAAACATTAGGGATGTCCAGATCAGTGGCATCACAAGGGGGGTGCGGCCCGCACCCGGGTGACAACAAAATGACTGACAGTCATTTTGGTGTCACCCCCCTCTGAAAAGTCGGGCCAAGAGGATCAGGAGAGAGGAGGGGACTCGGTGGCATACCTTATCCCGCCGGGTGACTGTCCCCTCCTCTCTCTGCCGGCGTCCATCACCAAGATAGCCGACGGTAGGTATCAGAAGATCGCCGCGCGTGCGTGATGACGTCGTCACGCATGCGTGGTGACATCTCGGTAGGGTGACACCCGGTAACTGCTCCGGGTGTCCCCCAGCCTCGGGACGCCCCTGGTCCAGATACCTAGAACCACCCTTGGTACAAGTGCTGATAATGTTCCAGCTCCAAGACTAGATCAAGTACAAACCAGATCAAGTACTTACAGATACCAATTACTAATACATTTTTGTTTAGTGTCATGTGACAGTTTTTCTAAAACACTACAGGCTAATGATTTTAAGTACAGTGGTGGAGCACCAGGGCCCTGTCGTAGCTACAACCTTGGTAGTTTGCGTGAAAATGCCAAGTATGGGCACTAGTATCTGAACTGGTATCTGTGCATCCCTAAAAGGTGGCCATACACTTTACATCCATTGTTTACATCGTTGTAAAGTAATAAAAAAAAAAAACCGTACGATCTGCCAATCTTGGACAGGCAGATCGTACTTACGATGACCGCAATGCTGAACAGGCAGTGTGCGCGTGCGCACACCGGCCCATTCGGCATTTGTCTCCCGAGCATCATTCAAACCAGCCGAAAATCGTAAGATTTTCGGCTAGTTTTCTAGCATGCTCCTTAGACAAAAGACGTGCGACCGTACAGTAGAAACGGTCGCACGTCTTCATTCACACTGGACGATTCTCATACGATCGCGGAATTTCCCGAGATTCTCGTACGAGAATCGTGCAGTGTATGGGCACCTTAACAAAAATGTATCTTATTTCTGCATCGCTTAGCTGTAGATCCTCAAATCATCTCTGAATTGGTGCGGACATTGTCCTTCCTTCTGGAGGGTGGCTACTTTTGTTCCCCATGGTATA
>NW_017307671.1:276430-309202 GCF_000935625.1 Nanorana parkeri | reverse complement strand
ATACACACATACACACTGCTCAAAAAAATGAAAGGAACATTTTTAAATCAAACTATAGCATCAAGTCAATGAAATTCCGGGGATATTGATCAGGTCAGTAGCAGAGGGGGTTGTTAATTTCATTAACACTAAAGCAGCTGAAACTGATTAACAACAGGTGCACTAGATGGGCAACAATGAAACGACCTCCAAAAACAGTAATGGTTTTACAGGTGGGGGCCACTGACATTTTTTTCCCCTACTCATCTTTTCTGACTGTTTTTCACTAGTTTTGCATTTGGCTAGCGTCAGTGCCACTGCTGGTAGCATGAGGCAATACCTGGACCTTATAGAGGTTGCACAGGCATGCCAACTCCTCCAGGATGGCGCATCAATACGTGCCATTGCCAGTAGGTTTGGTGTGTCTCCCAGCACAGTCTCAAGAGCATGGAGGAGATTCCAGGACACAGGCAGTTACTCTAGGAGAGGTGGACATGGCCATAGAAGGTCCTTAATCCATCAGCAGGACCGGTATCTGCTCCTTTCTGCAAGGAGGAACAGGATGAGCACTGCCAGAGCCCTACAAACTGACCTCCAGCAGGCCACTGGTGTGAATGTCTCTGACCAAACAGTCAGAAACAGACATCATGAGGGTGGCTTGAGTGCCCAACGTCCTCTAGTGGCCCTGTGCTCACTGCCCACCGCCCTGGAGGTCGATTGGCATTTGCCATTGAACACCAGAATTGGCAGGTCCGCCACTGGCGCCTTGTGCTTTTCCCAGATGAGAGCAGGTTCACCCTGAGCACATGTGCCAGACATGAAAGGGTCTGGAGAAGCCATGGAGAACATTATGCTGCCTGTAACATCGTTCAGCATGACGGGTTTGGTGGTGGGTCAGTGATGGTCTGGGGAGGCATATCCATGGAGGGACGCACAGACCTTTACAGACTAAACAATGGCACCCTGACTGTCATTAGGTATTGGGATGACCCATTGTCAGACCCTACGCTGGTTCCTTCTGGTGCATAACAAAGCCCGACCTCATGTGGCGAGAGTATGCAGCCAGTTCCTTGAGGATGAAGGAATTGATACCACTGAATGACCCCCACGCTCGCCTGACCTGAATCCAATAGAACACATTATGTCTTGGTCCATCCAACGCCGCCAGGTTGCACCTCAGTCTGTTCAGGAGCTCAGTGATGCCCTGGTCCAGATCTGGGAGGCGATACCCCAGGACACCATCCGTCGTCTCATTAGGAGCATGCCCCGATGTTGTCAGACATCCATACAAGCACGTGGGGGCCATACAAACTAATGAGTACCATTTTGAGTTGCTGCAATGAAATTTCAGCACAATGGACTAGCCTGCTGCATCATTTGTTCACTTTGATTTTTGGGGTGTCTTTGAATTCAGCCCTCTGTAGGTTGATAATTTTTCATTTCCATCAAACAATGTGGCATCCTTTCGTTCCTAACACATTACCCAGTCCAGTATACAGTAGATATCCAGCATGATATTTTTCCCCATTGAGATCTGATGTGTTTTCAAAGTGTTCCTTTAATTTTTTTGAACAGAGATAGATATATATATATATATATAAAAATAATGAAGCTTTAAAAAGTGAAAATCATCCTCATAGTTCGATACGACGTGTGACAATTAAATTGTCACACGTCGGCTCAATAGATTGGGAAGAACGGCTCAATAGATCGGGAAGTGAGCGAACACGTACCATCGGTCGCTCACTTCTCAATCATGTCCCTGTAGAGAGTGGTGACTGTCAGTCACGGCTCCCTACAGGTATTCCCTCCCCTCCCCGCTCTGATCGTCCTGCGCTGACTGGAGGAACGTACGGGGGAGGGCACAGCTGGTTCTGCCTCTAGATAGGCAGAGCCCGCTGTCATTCACGCAGCTGGGTGGATCTCGACAGCATTGTCGGGATCCGTCACGGCTGCAGCGGTCTCAGTATACAGCGAGCTGTAGCCTGCGATATACTGAGCTTTGGGTCACAGGAGGATGCTAGTATATGTCATCCCGTGTCCCTAAAGAGAACTATGGGGAATACCACTTACCCCATAGTTCTCTTTTAATGTTTACCTGACATGCTTAATGTCAAATATATTGTAATAGTGAAAAATAAAATAGAAATTCACAGTTTTACAACTGTTAATTGCTGTAAAAAGTGTAACGTATTCTGCATATATCAGCTAAATCATATTAACAAGCATAAAACGGAGCTGGTGTAAATCAACTTTTGTCAGTAGAAGGCAGAAGGTCTCATGCATAACTCAGCCGATTCACAATTTCTTGAAATATCTACAAGAACAAACAGAATTATTTTAGTTTAATAAAAATGCTATTTAAATGAAAACAAAAAAGAGAGTACCAAAATGTATTCTTTACTTACATAAAAATTGGTAAACAAATATGACATTGCTATGAAAAGGGTCTTCTCCTTGTCATCAAACCTCCAACAATGAATGACATGACCTATCCAAGAAAAACAGCAAAAAGGTTTAAAAAAAAAAAAAAGATTACAAGATCACTTAAACGGATTACCTTTTTTAAAAGTTAATTCAGCAAATCTCACTGCCTCCTGTGTGTCCCAGTCCAGCTAACAAGAGTGCTAGTCTACAGCGATTTGCTATAAATATTGCCTTTTACTTTAGAAGCCCAGAAATCATGACAAGACATTGTCATGGCGATCTGGTCATTGATATTTCTATTTGCAGTCTCATTGACTGCACTGTCACCACTAGGTGGCATCTTGAAGAAAAGACAATCAACACAGTTGAGGGCCTACTTATAAAATCTTTCGCCCAGCCATATGTCATTTCGACCTCTAGATGGAGCCACATCGAGAAAATTGATAAATAGACTCCAAGTGTCTCTTTGTTTCTCAGTGTGAGAGCTTATGTGTGTGTGCTTGGAGCTCTAGTACGAGTCTGTGTGTGCCACCAGCCCAAGTGTTTATTTATGTGTTCCAGCAGAACGGGCATGTCTTTGCCACTAGCCTAGTGTCTTGTTTGTGAATAGGGTCAGAGAGGTGCATAGCTCTAAATGTATGCGTCTAAGATATTTGTATGGGTAAATATCTGGAAACAAGGCATACGTTACTAAGTTACATGGGTGCGTGCACACAGGGGACACTATGCATCAGTTACAAGTGTGTGTGTGTGTTAGCACAGGGGACACTATGCATTAGTTCCAAGTAGGGATGCAATACCGTTTTTTCACTATCGAGTAGTATACTGATACTTTCGGTAGCATGGAGCCAGTTTCTGGGCAGCACGTTATTACCCGCTGCATGGCTTCTTGATTGCCCAGGAAGCCGGCTTCATGCTGTTTGGCGGGGAGCAGGCTTCCCGGCCAATCAGCATCGAGCCAGCCAAACAGCATGGAGCCGGCTTCAAGGCCAATCAGGAAGCTGGGCCGTGAGTCACAATCAACGGCCCTGCTTCCTGATTAGCCGTGAAGTTGGCTCCATGTTCCATCGCGGCACTGTCGGTCAGAGGAGAACTCACCCTGACCGGAAGTTCCGGTATCGGGGTAAGTATCGGAGCATGTGGGTGAGTACGAGTACTCACCCAAATACTCGGCATTGGCACCGATACTAGTATCGGTGCATCCCTAGTTACAAGTGTGTGTGTGTGCGTGCACGCAGGGGACACTATGTGTATGTGTGCACGCAGGGGACACTATGCATCAGTTACAAGTGTATGTGTGCACGCAGGGGACTCTATGCATCAGTTACAAGTGTATGTGTGCACGCAGGGGACACTATGCATCAGTTACAAGTGTGTGTGTGTGCACGTAGGGGACACTATGCATTAGACACGTGTGTGCACGCAGGGGACACAATGTATCAGTTACATGTGTGTGTGCACGCAGGGGACACTATGCTTTCAGTAAAGAGAACCTGCCACCTCCATATGCTATTACACAGGGGCTTGTTAGCTCCTGTGTGATAGTAATAAAGTTAAGTAAAACAAATAAAAGTTAAAAAAAAATTGATAAAAAACATTATAAAATAAATAAAAATCCTTGCACCGGCCCTGATCAGGTACATGTGTGTGTGTGCACGCAGGACACTATGCATCAGTTACAAGTGTATGTGTGCACGCAGGGAACACTATGGGGGTGATTTACTAACCTAAACACACGCACGCACTAGGTGCGTGTGATTTTCACACAGCAAAACTTATTTATCAACCAAAAAGTCTCTAAAAGCATATTTCCACCAATGCCATATATGGAAAAATCATGCACATGATGCATATATAATGCTGCTTCACAGTTTAGACAAAAATGGTTAGCTCATGCATTTACATTCCTGCATTCATCAACGCAAGCAACACAACATAGAGCTAATTTACACAACATCACCTTGCAATTCATGCTTGGCTTTGCACAACACACCTGCTGGGTGTGTACACACTACAAAGGTGTTTAGATTCCACCCATAGATCATGCTGGGAGGGAACACACTACAGAGGTGTATACATGTTCGTGGTGTGTTTATAAGGTTAGTAAATCAACCCCCATGCATCAGTTACAAGTGTGTGTGTGTGTGCACGCAGCGGACACGATGCATCAGTTACGTGTGTGTGTGTGCACGCAGCGGACACGATGCATAAGTTACGTGTGGGTGTGTGCGCGCGTGCGTGTGCAGAGGACATTATGCATTAGTTACATATCAGTGAGGGAGAGTGATTGAATCTGTTACGCTTGTGTATGCATAAGTAAGGCATGCATTTGTATTTATTCTTTAGTAAAATTGTATGTAAATGTAAAATGAAAAAACAAAGAAAAAAACCAATGGCGACCAGGATTTGTCTGCATCTTTTCTACTGATATATTTACACACACACACACTTTACTAAGTTGTGGTAAATGTGTGCAAAAATGCTAGCTAAAAAAACAGGGAAATACTGATCACCATGGTGACTGGCTGTATTCTGATAGCTCTCAACTTTTCCAGCTGGCTCCTAGATCTCAGTGATTTGTCCAACCCTGCCAATATTTATTGAGGAAAAGCATATATTAGAGGCCAACATCAGCATTGCGAACAGTATATATAGGAGACAGGAGTAGACCAGACCTTGACAAAGCAAATGACTATTACTTAGAGTAGAATAAGGAAATAGGGTATTTTAAGAGCAGCAAAGAAAATAACTTGGTGTCTATTTTTATGTCAACTGTCCCTATCCCAGCAATGGTTACCTTGTTCTTTTTGTAAACATCCTCCTGATTCATCTCCAATAAAAAACAATCCTTCATCAAAGCTGATCTGATCATATTTTTCAAAGTTTACTAAAAGGTGTGATAAAAGGGGATGATATAAGGTGCTGCCATTGGGCTTCCATTTTTCAGACTGGAAAATTCCTTTGTGGGCATTCAGCTGCACAAAACAAGTACCTAAAAAAGAAAAAGACCTCAAAGTAAATCAGGACTTTTTTTGAGCGGCGGTTCCCTTTTTTACACTTAGAATATTTTTTGGGATTGAGAAGTTCAGATGAGGGGATATACAAATATACCAAGAAATTGCAAACAAAGGGGGAAAACACAGTACATACAGATTCCTGAAAGTATTGTATAAAATCTTACTTTGTGCTAAAAGGATACAATTGGCTCAGAATGTTTAATAAGAAACAAAAAGGTATTACCATGTGAGGTCCATCCAGTTCAACCTATGTGTGTATGTGTTTGTGTGTGTGTATATGTATATGGCTCTAACACTTCGCATATCCTTGTACATATAGTGAAAGAAGAAACTCATCTAGAAGTTTCTTGAACTTATCAACGCTCATCAGGCAGATACCACTGCCTGTGGAAGGGAATTCCACATTTTTACTACTCTTACAGTAAAAAAAACTGTTTTTGCAGTCTAAGATTGAACCACCTTTCTTCTAACCTTTTGCATCCTCATGTTTTCAATACAGTTCTCGGTTTAAACAACTTTTTCCGTATATTGTGGTCTCCATTGATGATTTTGAAGACTGCAATAAGTTCCCCTCTTAAGAATCTCTTTTCTAAGGTGAATACATTTAATTGCTGGAGCCGGTCTTCATAACTCAGGCCTTCTATACCTTTAATTAATTTTGTAGCTCTTCTCTGAACTTTCTCAAGCACGAGGATGCCTTTCCTGAGGGTTGGCGACCAAAACTGCACCGCATACTCAAAATGAGGTTGAACCATTAATTTATAAAGTGTACGGCTGCAACTAACAATTATTTACGTGATCGATTATTTTTTCAATTAATAGACTAATCGGAGAAAAAAATAAAAATAACAAAAAGGAACAAACCAAGTATTACAGAACAAATGTGCCACAGAAAGAACTTGTGCAAGGAAAACATTACCAATCATTAAGATATTGCTAGACACGCTGCACTCTGCGCACCGCCCGCCTCCCTTTGCTGCGAGCGACTCTGCGTGCAGTGTGTAATGGGCTTCATAGGGTTAATTTTGTTGGCTGCCAGGCTGGTTAACCCCCCCCATCGTTATGACCGTCTTAACACACCCTTCCCCCTGAAAGCTGGGCAGTGTCGTATATGGCTCCCTCTTCTCTGGGTTGGCTTGCAACATGTGAGCTCAGCGTCTACAAGTGGTGAGGGCATGTTTTTTTTTTTTCAATCTCTATGTTGTTGTAATCGGTGGAGGTAAGGAAATGTTACCATATGGACCATGTGTACCTGAATTTTTACTTGGTTCTTTTAAGGGTTAGAAAGGAGCTCTAGACATCCAACAGTTCCAGATCATATCCTCGGGGAGCCATCCGGAATTTTGGACTCGTAGGGGTTCTCAATGAGAGAAATGAGCGGTCTAGGTGAGGGGTGAAAGACTGCAATGGAGAAAGGTGGAGGTGTGCCAAGGGCATAATCACACTTTATATAAAAACCACTATCTACATGGGTGAGGAGGTGGGATCAACCAAGAGCTCTAAGAAAACAAATAGAGCAGTATCAGGTAAGTCACTTGGCATATAGTAGCTGAACAACTGAGAAGTAATAAATCAAGGACCAGTTACAATAAGCACATATAACTATATAACTGAAAAATAATGTACAAATAAGCAATAGGAGACACTCTACAGATGGTGTAGCATTCACATAACAGCTAGATGGTGTATAGGATCTACCACAGGGTAGGTCTCAGAAGAGGAGGAAAGTTACCTCAAGGGCACCAGCAACGATTGGGCCAACTCGAGCTGGACCACTCTGCTCTTGTGGGGGGGAAAAATATATATAGATATATTTTTTTAAATATATATACACTATAATTATAAAAATGAACCCCTCACAATGAAAATCTGCAGCTGAGCTGCAGATTTTTTTTCCACCCTATGGGTTAATTTTTTTATTTAACCCCCACATGGCGGCGATGTTTAAAGTGTGTTGCTTTAGTGACATTGTATACCACCTGTCTAACCTGGTGCCCACAACTATAATTTTTTTTTAATGTTAGCATTCAGTTTTAGGCTGAGAAACATTTCCTAATAAAATCAATTTATTTTAATGCATTTTTTAGCTGTGCTATTTTTCTACAAAATAATAATGATCAAAACTGGGGAAAAAGTGTTTTCTTTATGCTTTTGTCCTCTAAAAAACAATATATGTGTGGGTGCACTTAGTAAGAAAGTATATTACTGACGTGGAAAAAAAAAAAATCACACAGCAAAAATGTAAAAAGAGAATCGGTCATTACCGAGCAAAAATGGGAAAAAATCTCAGTCATGAAGGGGTTAATACTACTATTTTGTCGGAAGTATATTTTAGTTGGCGAGGACAAACCTGCGACAGTGCTGGCACCCGGAAGTGGAGGAGTGAGACTGTATGGAGACCTAGAGCTGACCACTGGGGGATTATAAATGGCTGTATATGAATAATACCAAATATATTATAAGGAGCCTATCTAACCTACCTCTTAACCTTGATGGAGCTGCAAATTCATCTTTGTCACCACTCTTATCCCCTAAATAGCCATTTTCATTCCTTTTCCTTTTGTGGGCTATGTCATTAGCTTGCTGTTCATTATTCCATGCAGATAAACTGCCATTACATAAAGCAAAACTGAATGTATTGTCACATTCCATCCCAAGAGACTGTGATCACAAAGGCTGTATAAAAGAAAAAGCAAAACATGTATGCATTAAATATGTACAATGCTTTACAAGTGTAAAACAACACACACAAACATTAAAATTAAGCAGTCTCACTTAGGTCATCTCTTCATAGTTTTTTCCTTTATCTTATTGTGTATTTGACCTCGGAGAGATGATATCTCTCAGCTTTTATTGAGGTTGGTCACCTCCCCTCGCGAGAGAATCAATCTCATTTCTCTGGTGTCCTTTATTTCTCCCATTCTTCCCTTCTATTTTCGTTTGAAGGTAGAACACCTTTGCACCCCATCTCATCTTATTTCTTTTACCTTATCCCTCTTTTCCCATCCTTTCCTGCGTCTTTATTGACTATATAAAAGTTAAAAAAATTATCCCAAGGTTCCACTGGGCTCTGTAATGTCTTCAATCTCCCATCATATGGTTGTTATACAAATGTTGAATCTCTGTTCAGTTAGCAGAGTGAGGAGTTAACTGTTTACTGGGTACTTGCTATATTCATGGTCTTATCCATCTGTGATTTCATCTATATTAACAATTGTACTATCACTCTCTTCAGTTTGAATCCACTTGTATTGTAACACTGTATTATTCTTCCATTTGTCCCCCGGCTTTGAAATAAATAATTAAAAAAAAAAAGGAATCTGCCACATATAATTAGTTGTTGTCAGGGACAGCATGGCTAGTTTGACGTTGGCCATAAACAAATTATGCATAGCCACCCCAATAAACATATCTATATTTCAGGTACTGAACTATGTTTTAAATGTATTTAATACCTGTGATTTTCAAATGACATTTACAGATCATATAGAGGGTGTTACTGATTGGGCACACCATGCCGGGTTCTTCTGCAAAGACATTGTCACTTTGTCCTGAATGGGCAAAGTGACAGTGTTTCTTTAAGGGCCCATTCACACCACCTCCAGATTACCTTAAGACCAGACTGTTTCCGGACCCAAAATGCATCCCAATGTATCCCTATGCTATTTCTGGCCTCTGTTCCCACCAGCGCAGTCCGTTCCAGACCAGACCAGACAAATACTGATTGTCCTATTTTGTCTGTTCTGGAATGCACTGGAATGCATCAAAAGCACATGGAACGCACATGTAAGACCATTTTAAGCTAAACCAAATAAATAGAAAAGACAAATTTCCAATGGCGGAAAATCGCTGTAAAAACGCAATGCACTATGTCCCGGATCTGGTCCAGAAAATGGTCTTAACCCAGCCTAAGGTCTCATTCACATGTCTGAATAGGTCTGTACAGTGGATTCCTGAGCAAAGAAACAGCAGACCCTTGTAGCTGTAGTCAGAGGTGTATGTGAGCTGTGGCCGGGGAGGCTGTACTCAGCAATGACAGGCACCACAGCATTCAGGCATGTATCCACACATTCAGAGGTTACCCATGACTAGGGACACATGACTGGCCCTGAATGCAATCTGTCTGCGTCCAGAGTTGAATATCTGTCCCTAGTCACAGGTAACCTCTGGATGTGTGGATACACAGGAACAGGAACAGATGCAGATGCGGCTGCGGCACCTGTCAGTCTGTCATCGATTTGGTCACATCCACTGATTGCTGCAAGAATCTGCTGTCTGGACCTTTTCAGGTGTGTGAATGAGCCCTAAGACGTTGTTTTGGTCCCACAAAGCAGATACACACATGGACCATGATACACAACAAGCATGTATCAAGTAGGGAATAGTTTGTCTATACAGAATTTTTAAACCTGGTTATATGCTGATAGAGGTGCATATAAGAACTCTGACGTTCAAGTCAGATTTTAACAAATACTAATTAATAATTAATAAATAATAAATTACTACGCTATGAGCGTATGTCTTATTTTGATTATATGATTGGATATCCCACCGGGGGGACCCCTAAAATACGAGGATATTCCGTTTAAACATCACGGGTAAAACGGGAGACCTTTCCTTCCCTGAAGCCTGATCGAGTGTGGATACTAAAGACGGAGCTGCAGACTTACCTTGATGAAACAAACGTGTTTAACACCTGTGGATCTGGTGAGTGCATTTCCTTGAGGGGATTTTTGCTGCATTTTTTCTACATTTTTTCGATACTTTGCCTTTTATTTTTGTTTTCAATTTTTTTCTTCATTCACTTGAAGGACGGTTAGCGCTGTACGTTTTAAAATACCACATCCTAATAGGGGCTGAGTGCCTTTTTGTTCAGCGGTTTCCCCTATCCTTTTTAGACCAATCTATTTATATCTATTTACATATATTTATGTTTATCCAGTTTTATCCAATCTAAACTTTTATCCATATTTTATTATTCTTAGTATTCCCATTAGCGCAAGTTCTTTGTAATTATTATATGCTGATAGAGTCTCTGTGAACAGCAACAGTTGTTTGATTTACCACCTATTGAAACAGAGAAGGACAATCCTATATCCAATAGATAAAGAGGAAGTTTGAAAGCTTTCAAAACATGGTTCCTAGTAGGAAATGGTTATTGCAACAAAAAGCTAGAGCAACCTTGTTTCAACAAACACACAACACGAATAGCTGCAGATGTGGTCATAGGGCAGTTACATATTGGCCAATATGCTTTATGTTAAAAATAAATACTTTATTGTATCAAAAAAATAAAAAAGATAATAAAGTTATAAATAGACATCCACTAACCCACCACCACAATAAAAATATGACAAAGTTGTCATTCTAAAAACACCACAAAAGTCCGGACCCTATGCGCACTACCATAAGGGCTTCCTAAACTGCTATAAAAGTATGAAGTAGACTGAGAGTATTGTCACCTTGTACTTATTTTTAGCCGCAGATATCATTCTCGCATCGTCTCAGCCGCACATATCACTCTCGCATCGTCTCAGCCGTACATATCACTCTCGCATTGTTTTAGCTGTGCATTTTACTCATATTGTCTCAGCTGCACATATCACTCTGTTAATGTCCTTAGGAGCATAATGGTAAATATATTCTACTGCATTTCCATGTCAGTATTCCTGTATTTATGCAACAGGGACCTCCAAATTCATATCACTACCTCTAATTGCAGAATTTGTGGAAACGATAAAGCATTCGTTTTTATACACCGCTTATTGGCACACAGTCTTACAACCACATCTATTAATGTTTCATGAGTGCTATGTGGTAATGGGCCAGAATCCCATTTTGGATGAGTCAGTTAGATTTAACTACCTCCCGGCCAGCCGCTGTGTATACACGGCCTGCCGGGAGCTTCTTGGATGTAACTGGGCGTGGATCGCTTGTATGAAGCCCCGAGACGTGCATATGTCAGTCAAAGTACTGCAGCGCTGAACACTGAAAAATGGCCTGGCCAGGTAGGGGATCTAAACACCTGGTCTTCAATCAGTTAATATCAATAGGAGGTTGTAAGAGGTATGACCCACAGACAATTCTGGGAAAGCTGAACACATGCCACTTCTCTCATTTCATCACCTGCCCCTTAAAGTGACACTAAACTCAAGAATTACATCTTAAAAATATACAAAAATGTATCTTATTTGTGTATCACTCGGCTGTAGATCCTCAAATTATCTTTGAATTGGTGCTGACACTGTCCTTCCTTCTGGAGGGTGGCTACTTATGTCCCCCATGGTCCCTGTGTGTGTTGTAAAGTAATCACCGCTCCAAGCTCACTTCTGTGATAGACTACAATCTCACACGTAGTTTACTCATTTATATTTAGATTGTATTCCATCCTGGGAGTGAGCTTGGAGTGGTGGCTACTTTACAACATACACAGGAACCATGGGAGACGAAAGTAGCCACCATTCAGAAGGAAGGACAATGTCACCATGAATTCAGAGAGGATTTGAGGATGATACACAAATAAGATACATTTTAGTTAATAGTTAAGGTACTTGAATGCATTTTAAGATGTAACTCCTGAGCTTAGTGTCACTTTAAGAATTTCCTAAAGCTGGTCTTACACTTTACAATCTCCTTTAGATTTAACACCACTATATAATAGGGCACACCTAAAAAAAAAAAAATCACATTCAATT
The DNA here is from genome assembly GCF_000935625.1 of Nanorana parkeri. Classification (NCBI taxonomy): domain Eukaryota; kingdom Metazoa; phylum Chordata; class Amphibia; order Anura; family Dicroglossidae; genus Nanorana; species Nanorana parkeri. The sequence goes on along the minus strand of NW_017307671.1, from coordinate 297,084 downwards.
TGTGCTCTTGCACTACATTGTTGAGGGTAGATCTAAAGGAGATTGCATGGTGCATGAAGCAAACACCGAATACTGGAGTAGTATATAGAATCTCTGCAGATAAATAAACTGCACAGAGTAAAGAGAAGTCATCACATCATTACCACACCACGGAGAGTGCACAAAGCTTGCAGGGGCACAATGTACAGGACACGCTGTGAGCTTGAATCTCCCGCCTCTCCTCTCCCCAGCCAACTGTAGTCCAGACGTGTCCCCGGCACAGGGCAAGACGACAGATCGCAATGCTCTACTTCCCAATAAGGCACTCGTGTATTCACTGCACTTCCCGAGACTTTGAAAAGGGCATGTTATGGTCTTTTCTCATTGGTAGATCCGTATGATCATGTGAGTAGAATTTACACTGTAGAGCGAGCGCTTTGCCTTTCCACTGGTTTGTCCCCACCATGCCTCCGTAATCCGGAAGTGTAACCAGGAACTGTCACCGTCGCTGTGTTCTTTCATCCAGATGTTTACTACAGCCTGGTTGGTATCCGGGGGACTGTGACGGAGAAGCCATGAAGGTCGGATCGTCAGTACTTGCTTGCTGCTGCCTGCTTGTCCAGGTGGTCGGGCTGGTTCTGTTCCTGCGTGGGTTTTTCCCTGTTCCTGTTCGCTCTCAGTCCAGGAGAAACAGCGCATCGGATGTACCTGCAGAGCCTTCGGCAGCAGGTAAAATACTACAAGCCCTTCTTGCACATTTCAAGGTTTGCTGGGATGCTGAAAGGCAAAGTCCACCTTTTAGAACATAATACTAAATACACACTTCTTCATAAAAGAAAAAAAATGTGCATGCGTTTTTTTTTGCATTGGAGCCAGTAGAGTTGCAACCGATCACTGGTTCAATGCTCTGGCTTCCGCAGTGGCTGATGGAAAGTGTAGTTTCTGTATTCATAGAGCCTGTCAAAGGGTCTGTGGCTCTGTGGATGGAGCCATGCAGAGCCTCCCCAAATTCAAATGTATAAAGCAGCCTGCACAGTCAGGGCCAGATTTACTCTCTCTGCTGCCCCAAGACCTGGTTCCTCAATACGTCCCCCTCCCTGCCAACCCCCCCAATAGATAATGGCAACCAGATGGTGAAGGCTGCAGGGTTAATTTTATTTTTTATTTAACTTTTTTAGCACTTTTATATTTATTTTTAATTTTTTTTTATTTATCTTATCTTTTACCTTTTAATTTTTTATAATAATTTTATCGTATTTTTACTTTTTAGTTTTTTTTAATACATTTTATTTAATTATTTTTTTAGAGGTCCACCGAAATGGATATTTTAAAACCAAAATGAAACCGAAATAAAATTAATTGTCAGGCCGAAACCGAAAACTTTGATAGGAGGCTGAGCGGTGTGAGAGGAGAGACGCCGGCCGCTCACAGCACTCTCGTCCCGCAGTGCTCGGCCGGCTATCACAGTTTCTCTCCTCCCCGCTGGGACACAGAGCAGCGCCCAGCGGGGAGGAAAGAAAGCAGGGATGCGCCGATGTATCGGCAGAAAAATGGCACTTTCGGCATTATGCCAAAAGTGCCATTTTCGGCTGATTTATCGGTGCATCCCTAAATGTAATACCCAATTTTTTAATTAGATTTAAAAGATGAGGTTGTGCCATGTAAACAAATAGCCAACATGCCAGGGTTAAAAATTGCCCCCGTAAAATGGTGACAAAATATCCATAGGTGACGCTTTAAAAACCCAGTAATCAGTTCAGTTATCCATGAATATTGGCCCCATAATTATTGCTTCCACTCTGGCACACGCAGCGGTGCCAAACATGTGTAGTGCAATCGTCCTTATACGTTGGTGCATCCCACTTATGTTTCCAATGCACACAGGGGTGGGGGGGACACTGATTTTTTTTTTTTATTTACCTTTTATTTTTTTACTTAACGTCATTGCTATCACATGGGGGGGGGGAGGGGGCTATGTGATAGCACATTGGAGGTGACAGTAGGGGTATATTAAACCCCTACTGTCACCTTTACACTCAACTACGATCAATCAGCAGATGAGTGGACCTGGAGTAAGCTCTCCTTCAGATCTGTAGATCTGCTCCTCTGATCCATAGTGGTTGGGAACAATAACCAGCCTGCCATTGGTTATTTCAAATAGCCATAGGCAGTAGCCGGCTGAATGTTGCAACCTCTAATGTTTGCTGTGCTTACAATCAGCTCCTGGCGGCATAATCTTGCTGCCGGCAGCTGTCATTTACTTGGTTCCAGCTTGGACGTCTCCTGCACTGCGGAGGTAACTCCGCTTCCCCACATCACCCCATTCCCAAGACCACCCACTCACACCCCACCATCTCCCGCTGGCCGCTCGCTCCGCAGCCTCTGCCAGGTCTGCTGCCCTCTCTACTATTTAACGGAGGTAAGATCATACTGCAGTGACTAAAAACAATAGCAAACCTGCTATTGGCTATTTCAAAATGCAATAGCCAATCGCAGGTTGGCTTTTGGACCCGCCCACTGTCTGCTGTCAGTCAGTAGAGGAGCGGACCTGAAGGAGAACTTATTCATTCAGGTCCTCTCCTCTGCTGATTGACAGCAGGCAGTGGGCGGGTCCAATAGCCAACCTGCGATTGGCTATTGAATTTTGAAATAGCCAATAGCAGTTTTGGTATTGTTTTCAGTCACTGCAGTACGATCTTACCTCCGTTAAATGGTATACGGGGAAGCAGAGCGAGCAGAGGCAGCGGAGCGGCCAGCGGGAGATGGTGAGGTGTGATTGGGGGGGTCTTGAAAATGGGTTGATGTGGGTGAGCGGAGTTGCCTCTGCAGTGCAGAAGACATCCAGGCTGGAACAAAGTAAAATTATGCCGCCGGGAGCTGATTGTAAGCACAGCAAATAACTGTGGATTAGAGGAGCGGGCCTGAAGGAATTCTTAGCTATGCCATGTGCCGACCCCACTAACCCCCCTGCCTCCATCCCTCATTTTCAATGTGGCCATCTATTGCGGGGTATTAATATTGATAAACCTGCAGACAGGAGGATTTTCGCCGCTCATACAGAAGTCAGGTCAGTCCGAGTGGGGTCTGGGCAGAGTCATAGCAGGTGGCGGGGGCTTCAGATTGGTGGGCAGTGTTTGGAGTTTGTACTATGGGCGGGCAGAGGAGGTGGGTCATTATCAGCAAATTTTTTGTTTCGGCATTTCCCCAAAAGCGCTATTTCGGCCGATATGTATCGGTCTCCGATATATCGGTGCATCCCTAATTTTTTTAATAATTTTTTTACATTTTTGTTTTCCACTTAATTTTATTGCTATCACACAAGAGCTAAGCTCCTGTGTGATAGCATTTGAAGGTGATAGGTTCTCTTTATTGAATCTGTCACCTCCAATACAGGAGTTCTAGCACAGCACTGTGCTGGATCTCCTGTGATAGCTGAAAGGGAAAGGGCTGCGAGTGCAGCTTTCCCCTCTCACTGTTTACACGGAGCAGAGCGGAGAAAGGACGTCCTTCGCTTTGCTCCCCGCTCTCTATCCTGAAGAGAGGATCTCTGGCTAGTGGGGAGAGAGATACACGGAGGGGGGAGGACGCACCTGCAGTGTTATTACAAGTGATTTTGGCGACGTCGCCGAGATCACTTGTAAACGAACGTGCAGCTTTCTCCGCTCTACATTTGGCTCTGCTTGCCCAAAGCAGGGCTAAATGTAGTAAATGACTACCCACCTGGCGCTCGGAACTGCATGTCCCAGGCGTCGGGATATTCCACACCCCTGTCGCCTCTCTGCTCCCTACCGCCCAGAGGCCCGGCCTCGGTGGCCTTGACGGAAATCGGCCCTGTGCGCAGTCATGAGTCAGATGTTGTTTTTGTGTATTTTACAGGCTTCAGCGTTTTTGTTTTAGCCAATGGAAAACTAGTTACTAGGAGGACAATTGTTAGGCGCAAAATACACACAGTGTGTAGACGCTTACATTGAAGCTTGTGGGTCCAAAAGCGTGCGATTCTGACCAAAATAAACTAATGTACTTTTATTAGCTAGAAGAGACACAAAGCTCAGCTGTACCAATGGGAACCATTAAAAAGGGTTCTTCGTGTTGAGCGTTGTTGTTCAACATGCTCAGGTGTGAATGGGAGTCAAAGTGACCCTGTCATTTGCCCATTCAGGGCAGGGGAGGAGGGGGAGACAGGCTGGAGGGAACACTGTCATAGGCAGCCAGGTTGGAGGATCGGGTGAGTGTAACTTGTTTTTTTTCCTCCCTAGACCAAAACAAGCAGTAAACCCTTACTGTGTGGGGGTAGCCCTACTGCAAGGGTTAAATCATCACTATAGTCATAAAACAAACATCTTTGCTTCAGCATCCCATTTTAACATCTCTCAACCTGTATCTTTATATTTCTATGTCCATTTAGTCCCCCTAAATACCCTTTGAAAAGATGCTGAGAACCACATACATTTCTTGTATGTCTGAGTCCACATTTCATTCCTAATGTCTCCCGTTGTAGTCACATATGTGATTGCACTGTGGTTAGAAATGAGTACACTGTTTTTTCACTACTCCCTCACTACTCCACCCCTCTTCCCTAATGTCCCACCCACATCCCCACCCTCTCCCTGCTTTGCCAGCCTCTCCTGCAGCGTGGAAATGACCAGAACGTGCAAAAAACAGCAGAAGCTGCTGCTTGGAAAAGTCAGGGAAATACAGTGTTTTTAAAAGTAAGAAATGAGTTTGGAACATAATAAAAAAAAGCCTTTTTTAGTTATTTTACAATGTTTTTTCTGAATACCTCATGTTACGTGGTGCCTCCTTTTTAATTACTGCTCAATAATATTATTTATTTCTGAACTTTACAGGCTTATCATCCAACTGGACTCAGCCTCCACACCCTCTTTTCAAAAGAGTTGTCATTCTTCTCATAGATGGCTTGAGGCAGGACTTTATATTTGGAATAAAAGGCAAAGAGCACATGCCTTATATTACACAACTTATTCAGAAAGGAACAACACACAGCTTTATAGCAAGAGCATCTGCGCCAACTGTTACCATGCCTCGGATTAAGGTTTGTACCAGTGTTTGAACTTACAATGTATGTAATACTTCAATATCTAAATATATTACAAAGTTGTCACTGAGTAAACAGGCCCATTTCTTACATTTAAGAAGTGCTTTGGTCTATAAGGTGGATAAAGTGAATCATCACCCCCTTCTTACTAGGGCTGCAACTAACGATTATTTTCATAATTGATTAGTTGGCCGATTTATTTTTTCTGTGGATGTACTGATACTAGTATCGGTGCCGATACCGAGTATTTGGGCAAGTACTCGTACTCTCCCAAATGCTCTGATACTTACCCCCCGATACTGGAACTACCGGTCAGAGGGAGATTTTCTCTGACCAGCAGTGCCACGAGGGAACATGGAGCCGGCTTCCCGGCTAATCCTCATTGGTCGAGAAGCCGGCTTTCTTTCCAATCAGCATCAGCTCACCAAACAGCACAGAGTGGGCTTCCCAGGCAATCAGGTATCCGGGCAGCGGGTTATGACCCACCTCCCGGCTTCCTGATTGACCGGAAACCTGGCTCCATGCTACCGGAAGTATCAGTATCGACGGGTACCTGATACTTGACATGTGCAGCACAATCGTCATTTTCATACGTAAGTGCACCCGGGGACTTAAGGAGACTTAAAAACATTTTTGGGGTATTTTTTTATTTTATTTTAACTTTATTTTTTAAAACTTTATTTTTGTAATTCATTACTATCACATGAGGGGGCTCACAAGCCCTCTATGTGAAAGCGCATTGGAGATGACAGGTCCTCTTTAAGGTGACATTAGGGGTCTATTCGACCTCTAGTGTCACCTTTCCACTTCAATAGTTTTAGCTGGGGCATGATAGCAGCCTACTGAAGCAGCTGAATGTAAACACAGCAGGCAGTGGCTTGGAGCAATAGCCAGCCTACTTTTTGCTATTGCAAATTGCAATAGCCAATAGCAAGCTGGCTATTGCACCCGCCCACTGCCTGCTGTCAATCAGAAGAGGAGGGAACAGAAAGGGACAGTTCTTCAGGTCCTCCTCAAGCCGTTAGAGGGGGCATGGAGGAGCAGCAGGGATACGGGGAGGAGCAGCAGTAACGAGCAGCAGGGACACGGTTTCCTACTTCTACTTCTGCAGTAGAACTTCCTTTTTAAAGCGTTTTTGGTGAGGTGCCTATATCTCTCATGTGCTGTCCTGGAAGATTCCTGGAATTAAAGTTACCAGTCTAACTGGATTTCTTATTTGTAGCGATCTTTATGCTTGATTAGCATGCCTTTTTATAAAAGTATGGCTTCTGCAACAATCCCTAGACAGTGTCTTTTAACATTGGAAACAACATCATATGGCCTGATTATAGACAAGAATTTTAAGGTACTTTTAAAATGCATTGTTGGAAGTGAAGCTATGTTTCTCTACTGAAATTTGTTATTATTCTGATTTGTTGACTTCAAGCAGAAACTGCTTAGTTGGTCAAAGCAATGTTACACTAAATCTGACCAATTCTATAACTGCAGGCCCTGATGACTGGCACCATACCTGGATTTATTGATATCGTCATGAACCTCAACACGCAAGAACTGCAGGAAGACAATTTGATATGGCAGGCAAAGCAGGCAGGGAAAAGAATATTTTTTTATGGTGATGATACTTGGATAAAGCTTTTCCCAAAACATTTTGTGGAGTATGATGGAACAACATCCTTTTTTGTTTCAGACTTTACTGAGGTATGTTGGTTGTTTTTAAAAAATATATATTTATATGTATGCTACGGTTCTAATATTAATCAAATCTCAAGCCCAACTCCAGCCAAAACGTTTTTTTTTTTTACAGGCAGTCCCTGGGTTACATACAAGATAGGGACTGTAGGTTGTACTTTCTTTAAGTGTAACTCCAACCCAAAAACATTTTTGGATAGCATAGGGAAGGGTCACGTTTGTTTTGCTGTCTGTTCCTGATGTTCAGAAGATTATAATATAATAAAAAAATGTTTATTTAAAATGACACACCAAAAAAGGTTTTTTTTCTATTTTTAATTTTATTTTATAAACTTTTTTTTAAATTTGTTTGCATTTTTAATTTTTATTTAACTTTTTTTTGTCTTTTTTTAATTTTATTTTTTAAAACTTTTTTATTTTATTTATTTTTTATATTTTAATGCTGGGAGCAATAGCCATCCTGCTATTGGATATCTCAAATTGCAATAGCAGGCTGGCTATTGCATCTGCCTGCTGTCAATCAGCAGAGAAGGGGCCTGAAGGAGAAAGTTCTCTATCAGGTCCTCCCATAGTGATTGACAGCAGGCAGTGGGCGGGTACAATAGTCAGCTTGCTATTGCGTTTAAGAAATATCCAATAGCAGACTGGGTATGGCTCCCAGCCTGCAGATGAAGAGGAGGCAGGGGGACGGGGCAGAGGAGCCGCGGCCGGACCGGTGAAGCCGATGGACCAGCGGAAGAGGAGGCCAGGACAGCAATGGAGGTACGGGGAGCAGCGGAGGAATGCAGCGGCCTGTGTCCCCTCTGCCTCCGCCAACACAGGGAGAGCAGCGGGGATTTGAAGGTACACAGGCCGCTGCAGCCACAGTTCTCCTGAATGTACTGGCGGCTGCCGGTACATTTCGGATAAGTACGGATTGTCCGTAAGCCGGACGTCCGTAAGTCGGGGACTGCCTGTATAGAAGGGAAGGCTTAGGCCCCTTTTAGTCAGCGGTCCTATCAGGTCCACCTGTCAGTTTTTTAGGCGGATCGGATTGGAAGCCTATAGGCAGCTGGATCTAAACCTGACCGGCGTCCATTTACATCCGATTACATCCGATCCAAACACAAGTTCCACTTTGGCGGATGCGATTATGACGTATCAGGAGTAATCTGATGGAAACTGAAACTTTTGTTTACATCCGACTCCCCATAGAGCTATCATGGGGCCGGTTAGTTCAGTTTTTTTCCGCTGTCTTTCCACTGCAAGATAGAGGGGAAAAAAACTGTAAGGACATGGATGTCACAGCGGTGACATCCATTCTGTACTGCTCTGATCAGCAGGGAATCCATGCACACAATCTCCATCAGGTTTTTATTGCTGTCTGTGATCCTAATGAGGAGTTTTCTCCCTCACTTTCTTTCAGAATAGGAGCTGATGGGAAATCTGTCTATTGAGGACACATAACATTTTTTTATTTGAGTGAGAAAGGATTAGAAGTTCTGAGATTTTTTTAATTGCTGTTTGTTCCTTCTGAAGAATGGTGAGGGCAAAGTAACCTACAAGTGCAACACATTTCTTGGAACTTCTGCAAGAACAACTTTCTAAACAATGATTTATTTCCATTGAAAAAAGAATGCCATGTGTGTGTTTGGCTGTTATATCTGAAAAAGGTGGATACTCTGATGAGGCAGATATTTAGCTTAAATATTTGTTAAAATAATTACATTACTTCATTTTTACCTCCAATTCTTTTAAACCAAAAACTTTTGACCAATGTTGTAAACTAGGGTTGCACAGATACCAAGTACAGTACTCGGTACAAGTACGAGTACATGTACCGATACTTTTGAGCTCCAAGACTAGACTAGAGAAAAATAAAAAAATTAGGAGGCAGCTGTCATTTGTAACGCGCACACGGAGCTACAGGGATTTGTACATCTCTGTTTTAATGTACGATTTTGTTTTTATAAATAAAGGGATGCACAGATACCAGTTTTGCGAGTACGAGTACTGGTACTTGCCGAGTACTTACAAGTACGAGTACTGATACATTTTTGTTTATTGTCATGTGACAGTTTTTCTAAAACAATACAGACTAATGATTTCAGGACAATGGTGGAGTGCCAGAGCTAGGTCCCAGCTGCAACCGCTGCAACCCTGATAGTTCTCATGAAAATGCCAAGTATCTGCACTGGTACTCGAAAAGTATCTGTGCATCCCTATTGTAAACTCTAACTTTATGACCTTTTAGTTTGCTAACACAGTGTAAAAAAAGAACATCAATTATTGCATTTAAAAAAAATATGTTTTCACCTTTTTTATTTTTTTGCACTTTTTGATGCATATAAGGGCTGCTACTCTTCCGAGCTTCTTTGTTGCTAATTCGTGTCTACATGCATGCGCTCCAATGGCTGCATGGCATTTCTCAGGATGGGTTTCATGTGAACCATGCTTGCAAAATGTGTGTTGAAACGGACACTTGTAGTCTCCATTGGAAGTCCTTGTAGCCAGGTGACAATGCAGGGGCACAGGTGGGAGACAAGGACAGAGCATTGGTATTTTTCAACATTAACTACCAAAAGCAGGATCTTTTCAACAGTATCACCTTATTAATTTTAATATAAGAAATATAAAAAATACAGGGGATGCCATTATTAACCACCTTCTAGAAATGCTAAATGGTATCTGCCCCTGCCTTCATCACATTTTAAGTCCAAACTGAACAATCCATGACTGCAAGTAGGAGTGCACGAGATTTGCTGGCGACACCCAATGACAGGACAGTAGGAAAGGCTGTCAAAATGTGCGTTGTTGTTACATCATGGGTATGCATGACAGAGCAGTAAAGCTGTGCATGCCCATGATGTGCTGATGATGCATGCTGTACCAGGGAGGATGCACACTAGCTGCTTCCTTTCTATGGGGATTCTAGCCTGCAGTTAAACAAGACAGACAAGTCTTGTTTAAAATTGTGCAAAAACCACTGTGGGAATGTGAAAAGTCAAATCTTGGTTAAAAATGGGTGAATGTTGGTGCAAATTTATTCAACAAATCATTCAAAATACACCTCATCAATAAGTCAGAACTTGCTAGGCATCAAAGACTCAGAATGTGGGGGGCGTGGCTTACCTATGGCGGCTGGACGTGTTTAACTGAAGCTCCCGCTCCATCCCCGAGTTGCTCGTGACACAAGGACACTTCGCCGGACTCCCTTGCTATCCTCATGGGGGGGAAAAGAGGCCAAAAGTCGGCCTCAGCCAAGAGACCGAATGCGGGCTCACTCAACGCCTATGGGCAGCGGAATCCCCGTCCCCCGCACACCTATTCCACCACTGCATCCCTGCACACCTGTATCACACTGCACCCCTATTTCACCACTGCACCCCCATACACCTATTCCACTACTTCACACCCATACACCTGGTCCATACTGCACCCCCATTCACCTATTCCACCACTGCACCCCTATACACCACTGCCTCTCCACACAGCTGTTCCACACTGCACACCTGTTCCACCACAGCACCCCCACACACCTGGTCCACACTGCACCCCCACACACCTGGTCCACACTGCAGCTCCGTACACCTATTCCACCATGTACCCTATTTGTTGTGAACTTGCTCTGGTCCTCAAGGTCTTCTGCGGAGACCCCCTACGGAATATATCAATGGCGGCTTTAAAAGTAATCACGTATAATGTACGGGGCCTGAACTCCCCACGTAAACGCTACCAGATCCTGACGGAGATTGAAAGAAGCGAAGCTGACGTAGTCTTCCTTCAGGAGACGCACCTCTCCTACATCTCTCCAACATTGATTAAAGCCCACCACTATCCGCTCTGGCTGTATTGTGTTTTTTGTATATTACCTGAAAAATCCAATAAACCGAAATAATTAAAAAAAAAAAAAGACTCAGAATGTACTGAAGTGTTTTTGAAGCTGCAGGGAAACCAAGCAAAGAGTGTTTTCAAGAGCAGCTTGCATATTTTTTGAGAACAGGCTCCTGTTAAGATATTTTAATGTGTTAAATGTTTGTTTGTTTTTGGAAAAAAATACTATATATTTCTGTATCTGGTTGTTCTGTTTTTCTCCAGGTTGACAACAATGTAACCAGACACTTAGATGATGTTTTAAAGAGAAATGATTGGGATATGTTGGTCCTTCACTATCTTGGATTAGATCACATTGGACATCTGACTGGACCACACAGTCATTTGATTGGGCCAAAACTTTATGAAATGGACTTAGTCTTGAAAAGAATTCACTCTGCTCTCTTGTTAAAGGTGAGACACTTTTAAAACCTGCTTAAAAGGAAAATATTAGTGTGCACACATTTTGAGTAGTTATTGCAGTGTTTAATTCTTTTATTCTTTCTGTTTTTGAATTAAATATAGTGATATGTAGACTAACTATTAGTGGGAGCCCTGTTTTCCAGTCTGCTGCATAACAGCTGTAATATATCAGACACATACCTTGTCTTACATGCAAGTCTACATGTCTGTTGACTCACTGTGGCTAGGCAATGGAGCCATGCGGATGATTGTTCACGGAGCCCTGCTGCCCGGGCTTTCTATCTCATCTTACTGCACGGTGCCTTTTTTACAGAAACATGCCCGAGAGCAGGAAATCACAGCGGGCTGCGGGACACCTGGACCGCAGGACACCTGGACGGCTGCACTATCTCCGGCTGCTGATCTAGGGGATATGCCGCCGGTGATCTATCGAAAGCTCCAACTAATCGAAATCTCCAACTACCTCACTTCCGGTGCTCAGAAAGACTGGAGCGCTGTACAGTTGCGGTGCGCATGCGCGCATAGCATTTTCAGGATATTTGTCGAGTTTGCCACCTGCTGAATATTGTTAAAATGCTGCCTAAACACCTCCAACACCAGAGAATGCCCTCCATAACCACAGGCTGCCTGCAATTATCCCCTCCATAACCGCAGGCTGTCTGCAATTTTCCCCTACATAACCGCAGGCTGCCTGCGATTATCCCCTCCATAACCGCAGGCTGCCTGCGACTATCCCCTCCATAACCGCAGGCTGCCTGCGATTATTCCCTCCATAACCACAGGCTGCCTACGATTAACCCCTCCATATTTAGAGGCTGCCTAATCATTAGTCTGTATTGTTTTTTTTTTAAATGTTGCAGGTCCCTTTTAAGAAAAGTATCGGTAATTGGTATCGGCAACTACATGAGGGACAGTACTTGTACTTGGTCTTGAAAAAATGGTATCATGACATCTCTAGTATATACATTCAAATGATCTGCTGAAGCAGATCATTTAAATCTGGGAAACATGTTCAGTTGTTCTTATCCTGCTACAAGAATTAGCATTACATTTATTTAAACATACTGAGGGGAATTGAACAAAACTGGAGCAGTTGCCCATTGGGACCAATTCTATCTCAAAGCTTAACTGAACAAACTGAATAGGGAAGCTGATTGGCTACTATAGCAACTTCTGAAGATTTTGTCTGCTCCAGTTTTGATAAATTCCCCACACTTAATGTGCCTTAATGTGCCTTAATGTTATACTGCATGTGAGAAATATAACTCTGATAGCGGAATTGCAGATGGTTGAGGATATATGTGAGGATTTAACATGACATTTTGTTTCTGACTGTCACAGTAAATGTGTTTTATATGATGTTATGGGATTTTAAGACTTTAAAAAGGTACCAGAATTTAGGAGTTATTTACAAAAAATAATGTGATCCTGTTTTTCTCTGCAAAACAGTGTTCTTTTGTGAGTATTTAGTTCTATTTTAATTTATATAATATGTGACCTATTTTGGTCTGACTGAAGCACATCTCAGAAATCACAGGCTATTTTTTTTTTTTTACTAAAATATAGGATGAAGATTCTGCTCCAAATGTAATTGTTGTGTGCGGTGACCATGGTATGTCAGAAGTGGGCAGTCATGGGGGATCTTCAGAAGAAGAAATACAGACTCCACTTGTTTTAATAAGTTCAGCATTCCAAAACAAAGCTGGTATGTGGTATATCTCAGATTATAGCTGGTTCTTTTTAAACGGAGAATGTAAAAGTTAATGTGTTGACATTTTTCTGAATTGTTTTGACTGTACGAAAATAAATTTTTCCTTTTGGAAAGAACTATGGAGAATGAATACAGTACTAGATATCCTGACAGATCAAGCACTTTAGACCTCATCATGGACCAAAATGGTGTTTGGTATGCATAGAATACCTAAAACTCAGGAATTTTGTTAGTACTTGTGGCCAGGGCTTTTAATCAAGATAGTGGCAGAGATTAAATGTGATTATTTCCAAGCTACAAAAAATACCAGTAAACCTTAGGGGGATTTGGAGTAAGGTGGGGGTGGGATAGGGGTTCACGAGCTGATTTTTTGACATCTAAACTGCAGGTTTTGGGTAACAGGTTATAATAATGAGAACTATGCAGTTCTCTAGATGTAATGTATGCCATTCTGAAAATGGGGAACAATAGCTTTTGCAGCCAATCATTATGAAGAGATGACATACAAATGACACTGCGCTCGAGTGAGTGATCTATATAAAATGTGATACAAATCCAACAAATTGTGTTTTTGATGCAGTTTTCTCAGAAACCACTACATTCAAATGTGGGATATAATAAAGTGATAAATATATACAAGAAAATGCAATCTCCGCAAAAAAGGTACAAACCCGTGATGTACACAAGTTCCATGTGTATATAAATGTCTTGTAACCAAATTAATCATATAAACAACAATCTAAGAAGTGTAAAGTGTCATAATAAATGTCCTTTAAAAATTTTAAAGTAAAAAGTGATAATCAAAAAATATATATCTCCATATGTGAAGTTGTAATGCTCCGTGCGTCTCGGTGCTCCACGTTTATTAACAGAAAAGGTCTGCACTCACCAGATAGCCTTTGTAAACTCGCTTAGGGTATATCCAATTGTTGGTCTGCCTCTCAACAATCCCTGTGAGAGACATTCAGCAGCACCACCTTCTCCTGCTCTATACAGATATAAAAGCCCCACGACTTCTCCACTTCAGGTCTCCTCATAAAGGAAGTCCAGAAAGCGACCAAAAATAGCTCAAAGGGAATAAATGGGGACATTCATAGTGCAGAATGTCCAATTAAAACTTTATTAAAAGGTTAAAAATACTCACAAGAGTCCAAAAACGAATCGCATATAAACACTGCACTAATGTGCTCCTTCTATGTAAAGACTGGGGTTTAGTGATCTCAACGTACACCCGTTTGTCTACGCGTTTCGTCATAGGACTTTGACGGGACAGCGTGCATGTTGAGTATCACTATCTGAGCCTTATAAAAAGGTAAAATCAGAGATCATCCTTAATTGATCATGACGTTCCAATACAGACAGATACCAACAGCCCAACGATAGCAATTAAAAAGGATCCTCCCATACAGGAGTCCCTCATGTTGACGTCGATGTCCGTGACGTCACCGGACTCCTCCCCCTTCCCTTCGTTACCTCAGCTGCGAGGACCCAGCAGCAGCCACCTGATACAGAGACCCGCCTCGATGTTCCGGCCGCTGTCCCCCAACGCTGGTATGTTTGTATTTTTACTGCACCCTGCTCAAGCTATAGTTCATGCATGTACAGGGGTGTGGACATTTTTGGAAAAACTACTTGTCCAAGGACTAAAGCGGGGGCCCGATCTACTTGCCCCTCAAGACAATCTACTTGTCCTGATACAATTGTTTTGGTTTTTTTCCCCAAAACCGTATTTAGCAGGTGCCGTGCTGACCAACGACTGCTCGCAATTTGCGAGCGAAATTTCAGAATACATGGAACGGGTACATATAGTACACCCGTACTGGTGGACGGGAAGGACCGTTTGCCGAAAGGTAAGTATAGTGGGAGGGAGATTTGTGTGGGTAATTCCATTTTCCCAAATTACTTGGGAAAGTGAATTTACCCTTTAGAGTTGGTGCAGACTTGGGCAATCCCAGGACGCGCGATCGTGTGCGGTTGCATACAGCGGTTGCATCTGCATGTATGGGGTTACATCTGCGTGGCAATCGCTGAAAAAAGGTACATGTACCTTTTTTCGCGACACGCACCGCACAGTGTTTTCAACCACGTTCGTGTGGGACTGCACGGGCGGTGTGGCGGGGGGAAACCGCGCGATCTGCCTGGCGCGACTGGGGTACCATTAGAAAATAATGGCACTGCCAGCGCGTTCGGCGGTGGTGTGCGATTCCGTGACCGTTGGTTTTCAATTTTTATTTACTTTGTAAAAATGTTAAATTTTTATTAATTTTATTATTTTTACTTTATCTCCTTTTTTTATTTTTTACTTTTTTTAAACTATTTTTTTCAATTAACTTTATTGCTATCACACAGAGGATAACAAGCCCCTGTGTGATAGCATTCGGAGGTGACAGGTACTCTTTATTGACCCTGTTGCCTCCAACACAGGAGTTCTTGCACAGAACTGTGCTAGAACTCCTGTGACAGGAACGAGCAGCGGCCGGGGACAGAGGCTGAGGGAGGTGACAGAGCCTGTCACAGTGTCAGGAAGCCAGGGATGTCCCCTTCCCCCGAGGCCAGAGGGTACGACGTAGGGTACAGACCTCCCTTCCACCTGGCAGACCCACGGTCGCCCCGGCAGCTACTGCGCGTGCGCAAGCCGCATGACGGGTGCGCGTGCACAGTACACAGGCTGCGCGCACAGCCCGGGGACGAGCGCGCAACACGCATGCGCCTGTTTAGGCTTCAGATGTGGGCCTTGCTGGGGGAGGTTCCCCAGCCCACACACACCTTTCGCCTGCCATTGGCCCTCGGGAAGGGGCGGACCCACATCCCCTGGCTATAAAAACCTGGTCAGAGCCCTGGCTCCGTGCTGAGTTATTCCACCTTATGGTGTGACATACAACGCTTCCTATGTGCCTTGCTACTCGTTTACTGAACTTCCTGCTGACTTCCCGTGTATCGACCTTGGACCGGCCACCGTCTCTGACCCTTTGCTACCCGCCTCGACTTCGGATTTTGCTCGACTAATCCTTTTGGATTATCCCTTGGTACCTCGCTTTCGGATCTCTCGGGCCGCTACCTGCCAGTGGGTTCCCTCCTTGCTGCTTCCCTTCACCTGACAGCGCTTGACACACAGCTCCACTGTCCAGCTCTGTTACTGCTCCATCACCGCTCCACACCCCCCCTCCCCCCTCTGTCACCGCTGCACACTCATACATCTTATTTTGAGGTGTGTGGGTATACCATTGGAAGGATTTTTCACATTATGTGCAGGACATGATACCATTGTTATCACTGTTCATCATATTATATCATTTAATTTGCACCAGTTCAGGTAGTTGTAGTTCCATTTGGATTTTATCTGAGGGACTCCTGTATGGGATGATCCTTTTTAATTGCTATGGTTGGGCTGTTGGTATCTGTCTGTATTGGAACGGCATGATCAATTAAGGATGATCTCCGATTTTACCTTTTTTATAAGGCTCAGTTAGTGATACTCAACATGCGCGCTGTCCCGTCAAAGTCCTATGACGAAACGCGTAGACGAGAGGGTGTACGTTGAAATCACTAAACCCCAGTCTTAGAAGGAGCACATCGGTGCGGTGTTTATATGCAATTAGTTTTTTTTACTCTTGTGAGTATTTTTAACCTTTTTTAATAAAGTTTTTTTTGTTATTGGACATACTGCACTATGAATGTCCTAATTTATTCCCTTTGAGCTATGTTTGGTCGCTTTCTGGACCTCCTTTTATGAGGAGACCTGAAGTGGAGAAGTCGTGGGGCTTTTATATCTGTAAAGAGCCAAAGAAGGTGGTGCTGCTGAACGTCTCTGAGAGGGATTGTTGAGAGGCAGACCAACAATTGGATATACCCTAAGCGAGTTTACAAAGGCTATCTGGTGAGTGTGGACATTTTCTGTTAATAAACATGGAGCACCAAGACGCACGGAGCATTACAACTTCACATATGGACATATTGATTTTTTCAATATCACTTTTTACTTTATTTTTAAAGGACATTTATTATAACACTTTACACTTCTTAGATTGTTGTTTATATGATTAATTTGGTTATAAGACATTTATTTATATACACATGGAACTTGTCACAGGTTTGTACCTTTTTGGCTGAGATTGTATTTTCTTGTAGATATTTATCACTTTATTATATCCCACACTTGAGTGTAGTGGTTTCTGAGAAAACTAAATCAAAGACACAATTTTTAAAATTTGTATCACATTTTATATAGATCACTCACTCGAGCGCAGTGTAATTTGTATTTCATTGAGCTAATTTGTGTGTATCCCATACAAATTGAACAGAGCAGCTGGGTGTACCACTATGACCATAGCGCAGGTCCATTTGAACACATTATGAAGAGATGACTGTATATGTGTTTATACACTGACCTTTTCTATCAGTGTTTGCTTTCATCTTACAGTCTTATAATTCACAATCCAAGGGAAGCACAGCTTTGCTGCTGAAAATTTGTATGTTTTGAATGCTACTTTAGGGGAGCATTGCCTAATCTCTGACAGATCTTTACAGCTCATGGTGAGGTAGAGAGGCCTGGTCTGATGATCCATAACCATCGCAAACACTGCATTTCAGTCACAGCTGCTACCTTTTGAGTTGTGCTGCTCCTGGGTTCTGTCTCTAAGCTTTTGACTGAGTAACTGATTTTGAAGCTATAGTGCTCTTTCACCACGATATGTGAAAATATCCATGTCGTCTTAATAATGTAGACTAATAAGGTAGAACCCAATAAAACATAAAAGACAACTACATTTTGCTGCTGTACATTTAACAGACTTGACTGCCTGAATTTCTTCTTGTGAACATAACCTATTTTCCACCTTTCCTTTGACATTTTTATGTTGTTATCTTGCTAACAGAACTGCATAATGTTTTGATTATTAGCTCTGTTTTGAATAGCTTTCTCTTTAGATCAGTTCACAGTACCAGAGATCCAGCAGACAGATCTGGCTCCAACGTTGGCTCTGGGCCTTGGGCTGCCAATTTCAAGAAGCAGCTTAGGAACGTTTATAACTGCAGTTGTGGACCACAAGACAATGAGAGAACAACTGAGATTTCTTCATTTAAATGGACATCAGTTGTGTATGCTTCTAAAAGAGAACATGGAAGCTTATGAGAAAGGTATGTTCCTAACCAGAAAAGGAGTTTTTTTGTATGAAAACTAGTGCTGAAAGCTATTTCATGTGCCTGTAGCAATCAGTCTATTGTTTTTATTTTTATTTTGGAAGCCGTTATAGATGTAGTAGAGATTGTTTACTGTTGTGTAATTGTCTTGGTGTTTTACAGTATGTGTAAGGTGTCTTTTAACAGCTTATAGACCCAATTATTTTTATTATATTATTACTTAGATGAAGGCTTAGAACTGTTTAAGAAGGCAGAGAAATATCATGGAAATTGGATTAAGCTGTACTTGGAAGGAAATACTTCTGAAGTCCTTATTAATCTTGGCCGAAAGGTTCTCAAACAGTATTTGGAAGCACTGAAAAAATTGAGTTCTACATTAAGCAAACAGGTGGCAGAGTATGATATTTATTCAATGACTGTTGGAGCTATCATAACTTTAGAGGTAAGGACTGGTATCACTTATATGCATAATCTGATATTTGAATTAAACTGTTTTCTAAAGTAACAAGCAAGGGGAAACACCAAAAGAGGTAATGGAAGGTCTTCACCAAATATTCCATATAAAAAAAATATCCATTTGTTTAATTATACACCAATGTATCAATGTACTCCAATTTTCAATAGCCAGTCCTTTGGATTGATACAATTCAGACACTGCTCTCCGTTATGTAGTCACTGTTAACAACATATATCTCCTTCAGACAAATCCCAGTGTGAATAAAGATAACACGTGATCCAAATAGCCATATAGTGCTGTCATCCCAGGGAGGCCTCTGTATATAGTTAACTACATCACTAGTTTGTCTTTGTATATATGTGTGCTGCCATCCCAGGGAGGCCTCTGTATATACAGGTGAAACTCGAATAATTAGAATATCGTGCAAAAGTAATTGCAGTAAGTTCTGCAAAAGGGGCCCAAACCAAGTACTGAGTACATATGCATGCTTGTACTTTTCAGAGGTCCGATATTGTTCTATGTACAATCCTTGTTTTATTGATTGCATGTTATAATCTACTTTTTTGAGGTTGTGGAGTTGGGGTTCTTGGGGTTTTCATGAGCTGTAAGCCATAATCATCACAATTATGACAAATCACGGCTTGAATTATCCTGCTTTGCATGTGATGAGTCTATCTCATATAATAGTTTTCACCTTTTAAGTTGCATTAGTGAAATAAATGAACTTTGCACGATATTCTAATTATTC
This sequence comes from Nanorana parkeri, assembly GCF_000935625.1. Classification (NCBI taxonomy): domain Eukaryota; kingdom Metazoa; phylum Chordata; class Amphibia; order Anura; family Dicroglossidae; genus Nanorana; species Nanorana parkeri. The sequence goes on along the minus strand of NW_017307671.1, from coordinate 278,030 downwards.
GAGTTTCACCTGTAGTTTCCACATCGCTAGTCTCTTTTTGTACATTGACATTGAAGTGATTAACAATCAAAAGTACCTAGAGGAGATTAACGTATAGTTAATAGATTAAAGCAGTTGCAGTCACTTTATACAAGCATACACCTATATTTGGAGGGCCCTGCAGATATATGTTTTTTTTTTACAGTTTTGAAAGGGGTATTTTGTATGTTTTGAATGTGAAATAAAGTTTGTATTTTATATACAAAAGAACGACTGACATTGTGACCAACACTTTTTCCAGGCGTCTGAGATGTTGATATAGTGAAAACCCTATTGAGTAAGGGATGTTTTATTTTGTTTTCTAAAGTATTATTTGTAATTGTCTGGTTGGAAATAGGAAAGTTTGGTCACTGTTATTGGATTACAAGCAGCATTCATATTGGGCACTACATCTCCAATCTGGATAACAGTTCATATGGATTTTTTATACTGGCATACAACAAAATGATAACTATTCCAGTGTAACCACTCATGATGCAATCATCATCACCTCTTGGCTTCTCCTTCTTTCCATATATGCTCATTTACAGGATAATACTTCCCCATGCCATGTCTACTGAATCGTTTGCAGTGTCTTGTAACTATATCACCAACTTGAGCATTTGTAGCGATCCCCCCTTCTGGGCTGTATCTTTTCGAATAGGAAACAGATCAGCAGAATCATGTAACCTGACTAAGATGATTTTTATCTTGTATTAACAAATGCTTTTTTGTAAGTAAAGGTGGACACAGACTGCAACAAAATACTAATTTTCAGTAAAAACGGGAAGTTTTAGTACATCTGTAAGATTTACTGTTTTTGCCTTCCTGTCTTTGCGATATTTATTGTCCTTCTGAAACAGGTTGTCACAGGCACAGGAAGTAAGGTGAATACTCCCCAAAAGGACAGGGATATCCATGAAAAGTGGAGCAAAATATTTACTCTTCTCAAGTATATATTAAAAATGGGGAAAAAAAGTTTTTGCTAGAGTTGGTCTTTAATTGTGTAAATTACTAAAACATTTACTGTATCTTTGCAGATTTTATGCTTACTTTTGCTGAGTGTTCCAAATGCTCTTGGCAATAAAGCAGAGTTTGATTTGCCTCTTGCAACACCACTTTTCTCACTGTTTTTCTACTTGACCTGCCTTGTGCTGGCTGCCGTCCATGTCATCGTATGCACATCTTCAGAAAACACATGCTTTTTCTGCAGCATGTCATGGCTGTTAGCAATGGGAATTATGGGACTCATCTCTGCACTTCTTTGCATTATTTTATCCATTCTTGGCAAAATGTTATTGCAACTAAAACCTTCCAATGAGGTGAGTAAAAATAATTGAATTGTGCCCATGACAGGAGAGACTTTGCTGCTATTATCTTTTGTGTATGGGAATGCTTTATTTAAACACTGTGATGTGAATAAGATCTATTCTGTGATTTTATGAATGACCTTCAAGAATCCAGGCAATGGTAGAGCTGGAAAACAACAATATCTGAAATGACTACTGTTTATCTTTTGCAGAGTGATATTATGGGAGCCAACAGCTCTGGGGCAGTTGCATTTGTGTGTGTATAATAAATA
>NW_017307671.1:256914-275954 GCF_000935625.1 Nanorana parkeri | reverse complement strand
ATATATATACACACTATATTGCCAAAAGCATTGGGACACCTCCCTTTACATGCATATGAACTTTAATGGCATCCCAGTCTTAGTCTGTAGGGTACAATATAGAGTTGGCCGACCCTTTGCAGCTATCACAGCTTCAACCTTTGTGACAGTCTCATTGTCACAGGTCAGCTCAGATTATGAGGCTGAGTAAAAATCACTCACCTCATAGTTCTCCTTTAAGCTAGGCTTTAAAATACCACTGCACTTTTAGCACAGTTACACTTCTCACTTTTATACCTACCTCTCCCCAATCTTGGCTGTACTGCCCTCCTCTAAGAGGTATAGAGTTTGACCTCTCCATAGGATTGAATGGAAAGGGGAGGGAGGTTTATCAAAATAAGTTTAACTGCACTGAAAGTAAGGCTTTTAGTAAGACTAAGCCCCCATTCACACTTAAAGGAGAACTATGAGGTGAGTGATTTTCCACTCATCCTCATAGTTAGAGCCGACCTGTGACAAAGAAGCTGTCACAGATCGGCTCTATTGATCGGGAAGTGAGCAGAAACATGCAGCCGATCTGCTCACTTCCCGATCATCTTCCTGCAGTGAGCGTGGACTGTCACTCACGGCTCCCTGCAGGGATTCCCCCCTCCCCTCTCTGATTCTCCAGCCTTGACTGGAGGAACAGACAGGAGCAGGGGGGCGGGCAAAGCTGGCTCTGCCTCTAGTCACTCACGCAGCTGGGTGGATCCAGACAGTATTGTCGGGATCCGTCCCGGCTGCGGTGGTCTCAGTATATTGCGAGCTACAGCTTACTATATACTGAGCTTTAGTGTCACAGGAGGACATATACTAACCTCCTCACGTGACCCAAAGAAAACTATGGGGAAAAACCCTTACCCCACAGTTCTCTTAAGTATGAGCCTTTTCTGGTAATTTAGAATTTGTTGTGCATTTCTTTAGGCATTTCTTGCCTTAAGTGTTTTTGCTTAAGCCACTGAAAAGCTAGCAACTATAGCAGGAGATGGTTGTTAGGCACAAAAACACGTTTTACGTGAGTTGTCAGGCGCTACCATCTTTGGGGCCAAAAACATGCAATTCTTCCGAAAAGAAGCTCATGTACTTTTTTGAGCTACAACCAAGAGGGGACACGATTGAAAATAATTGGATTCTTGTTGAGCATTGTCACTTTTTGGGAAACACACACTTAAACGCTCAGGTGTGAATAGGGGATAAGAAAGTAAGACCAATTTGCATAACACAAGTATGTTTATGCATTTTTTTTATTGTTAAATGCATGAAAATATGTTGACCTCCATTGTTAACTGTCACCCCCATCCTTCCCAGGTTATGAACTCCAGCATACAACCATGGTCAGAACTGGACATCCTCCTTTTAGTAGGGACTCTTGGTCATGTGATCAGTATGGGCTCAAGTAGCTTTATCGAAGAAGAACACCAAACATGGTATTTTCTTGTTAGTACAATGTGTCTGGCTCTATCCCAGGAAATGTGTCGGAAGTACTTTCTTGTAAAAAAAGGAAATTTACCAGGTTCTGCAGCTTTCAATCAGGTGGTTGAAGAAGAAGCACACAATGAAATTTATGATTCCCATAAAAAGGAGTTTCATGACGTAAAGTTACCCATTATAACCCGATTTATTAAAAACAATGAAAAATGGATTGCATTATCGAGTCCTGGCCTTATCCTTATTTGTTGTCGATTATTGCGTCCCCTCAATCAGACAGGAGTCCAGTGGATTCATCGACCAGATTTTGGGCATTGGTTGACAAGGTAATTGGTGTTTCTTTCCTACATAGTTATGCTTGTTGTGGTGTGTAGATCTGTTTTCCTTCCAATTGACCTAGATCTCTCTCAGTGTTATTTAAACAGTTTTATTCTAGAAGTAATGCAGTTAGCAGTCATATTTGTTTTTAATGGGCAGACTACAAGTGGCTGAATTGGCTAAGATTATGCCGATATGCTTCACAGTGGATTAACAATTGCGCTACCATATGTTTCTGAGTTAGTTGCCAGGCCTAGATTAAAAAGTAAGCCTGCCATAAACCCACCTTTTAATACAAAAGGTGTACAATCAGTTTGACTGTAACAAATAAGTCAAGGCAACTGGACTTGCTGTATTTTTCACTGAAGACGTTTCACTGGTCATCCAACCAGCTTTCTCAATTCAGAAATATATAGATATACCATGATAAATCCTGTATAATAATAATGACATGGATGAATGAGAACCTTCACAGACAATCAGTTTTAAGTGAAGTGAAGATTTGCTATGTTATAGGAAAAAAATTGAAATGTTAACTGTACCTGTGTAGTATCCTGAAAATGTTACCTTTTTAGTATTCATTTTCTGCTGCAAAATAACAGAGCACAGTATGTAACTGTGCCTATGCACTCTGTGCCTACTGCCTCATAGCTGTATATCTGCAGTGTGAGATAAAGCCACTGATTTGTTGGTGTCACTATTGTTCTGCTCACTGTTCTTGCGGGAGGCTCTGACAGGAGGAAGCAAAATCCCTGCTTTGACCAAAATGGCTGCCTCCACATATACAGTGCTTTAAAGGATATAGTAAGTTAGTAATAGGGAAAGATCACTTGCAGGAAGAACACAGGCATTACTGCTGACTAGACCCTTGCCTGCCTTTTTTGCACAGCTTCCAGAGTTCAGTTCCTCTTTAAAAGTTCAGATTATTGTGTGGTCAATAAAATATCCAAGAAGCAGACTTTGCAGTGTAACTTGCAATCAAATACATAACTGAATTAAATTGTATTTAAAACCAAAACTTTTTTACATTTTGGTTAGTGTGAAAATGTTGGAACCTCTGTCCGGTTTCTTTGTGACCCTGATGGGGCGATTCTGCCTCTCAAATTATATGGTAGCCATTTTCTTTTAAACCAAATGTGATATGAATTTCAAGTTTTTACAGTTGTCAATAGAGGGGAAAGTCCAAGGATTTCCATTCATTTTGGAGAGGTTTACTCTTATTTCCACTTGCTTCTCTTTTGGCTCTAGATTTAAAGTCCAAGAAAACAAACAAAAGTAAAACTGCCATGCACAGAGAATTACACAAAACTATTAACTACTTACTATTAACAAGAATGTAGCTTATGTTTGCATCACTCAGCTGTAGATCCTCAAATCATCTCTGAATTTACACTGACACTGTCCTTCCATCTGGAGGGTGGCTACTTTTGTTCTCATAGTCTCTGTGTGTGTTGTAAAATAGTCACCACTCCAAGCTCTTTCCCATGATAGACTACAATCTCATGTTTAGTTTATTAATTTGTGTTGAGATTGTAGTCCATTACAGGAGTGAGTTTGGAACCTTGGCTTCTTTACAACACACATAGGGACCATGGGGAACAAAAGTAGCCACCCTCCAGATGGAAGGACAGTGTCAGTGTAAATTCGGGGGTGATTTGAGGATCTACAGCTGAGTGATGCAAACATAAGCTACATTCTTGTTAATAGTTAAGGTACTTGAATGCATTTTTAATTGAGTGCAATTTTTGAGTGTTTGCACCTAGATGTACTAGCACATTCCTGCAACAGCCTCTCCCCTGCTTGATAATCATCCATTTGTTACTTGTTTAAAAAAAAAATGCAGCTGCCAACAGATGGAAAGGAAGAACACAGGACAGGAATGAGAGGAGCCACACTGTTTTGTGCAATGATGGCCTTTGCCCCTTACGCAAATATAGGAGCATAATGACAAAGAAAGAGGGTGGTGTGGAAAGCATATAACTTCTGAGACTTTCAGCCAGCAGTGCTGAAGCCAAGAGGTCATAGCGAACCCCAGGTCCTGTCCCTGCAAAGCAGCTAGGAGCCCTTCTAGAAAAGCCACAAGACATATTAGCTGATTTACTACAGAAGCTGAGAATCTTTACACAATAGATTGTATGCATTTTCTCTTTATCCAGTTATGTGCAGATGAAATAGATTATTTTTCACATATAAAAGGATAATTAAAGTATATATTTATACAAATTGTTTTGTGAAGATTCTTAACTCTAAATTAATAGATTAGTCTAATAGTTTTGCATGTACTGTTTTTAACTTGCAATTTCAGGTTGCTTGCATTTAAAAACAGCAAACTTTGTGGATTTCCTTTCTGGAACCAGAAAATTATTTTGTCCTTAGTAGTATTTTAACATTAAATTGTAAATACTATTGCAGGCAGTTATTGTTTTAGTTGTTAACTTTAATATGTGAACTTCTTTTTTTTTTCTTTTTCACAGCTCTGAACACAAGGCTGAACTGTCATTTCTGGTAGCTGTCTGCTTAATTATGATATTTATTTTAATTCAAGGAAAATGCTCTTTAGTATCTAAAGTTGCACTGATGTTTGGACTGTTAGGGGTGTACAGTTACCGAGCTGCGGTAGGACACGTTTTGTATCCATGGCAACAAAATACTAAAGAAATTACAAAGTAAGTATTTTTTTCATTTAACTTAAAATTGCTCAATGTAATTAAATAGATTGTAAATGGAAAAAAAAAGTAGTTCAAATAATATCTCTGTACATATAGTTTACTCAAGTTCCATTAGGGGTTTTGTGCTTTTTACACTTTAGAGCAGTATTTCATTTTATATTTTGTGTTGGTCTCTAGTGGCACACACTCATGTTCACTGAATGCTGCTGCTTCCACAGGTATTAGTGATCCCTCCAACTAATTACCACTGATGGCCATTTACACTCACCCTTAAAATTATCACATACATGTGACTGTTTTTTTCTATCTAGGTTTGTGTAATTGTAGGATCTTCAACTTTTTTTTTCGCTTTCAAATACCTGGTGATCCTGCCAGCCCCCCTTCTTTGCTTTAGCAATATAGCCGCACCAAGCACAGAAGCAGATCCATGCTGGCATGGTCAGTTTGCGTCCCAGTCATTCCCCCTTCAGAGTTAAAGGACGCCGTGCCAATGCACCGCATGCCTGTATCTCTGTGGTGTTTACCAGCCATGCCCTCTACCTAGCAGTGTACATGGACGTTCAGATATACTTTAAGTTACCAACATAACCAGTATCATGTGCTTGTACTCCTACTACTATTGTTAGGCTCTAACATCTGCCTTTATTTTTGACGTGTCTTATTGGATACATGTCTCTTGTCCTGAAACAATATTCTTACTGTAGAAGAAAATGAAAAGCGATATCCAGTGGGAAAAGCCCAGAACAGAGAGCAATAAAAGTTAATGGATGTTCTAGTCTTCTCTAGCCTACTAAAAAAATACAGTTTTGAGTAGAAATAACCTTTAATGCCTTCACAACATAGCATTAATCACAAACTGGCTTGCTGGCCCCAGGTGGCGAATGTCCCAAATATCTGTTGTGTCAGCCCCAGCCTGCTTTTTACATGGAACACTACACATCACTAATAAACATGAATGCTAATTGAAACTCCCTATGAAAGTGGATCTGGACTCCCACCACTCCAGGTAAATTGGCTACATACTGGCAACATTATGTCTGTCCACTGGCAAGTGCAGATCCTTTTTCTCTCTTTGCTTAATTTTGGACACCGCCTTGTCCAGGGTCTTTCTTCTCCGAGACATACTCAAGTTGCTCTGCTCGCAAGTTTAGACCCTGAGTTCCAGGAGCTGCTCCTCCATTCACTTGTATATGAAGGTTTTGGGTCTAATGGTGACTTCCTTCCAGGCAGCCCCATATGCTCAGTTTCACTCCATACCATTGCAACTCAACATTCTGGCAGTATGGGACTAGCAGGCTCAGTCTCCAGATTACCCCATATACCTGTTCAGCAAGACAAGGCTTACCCTGGCTGGTGGATCTCCAATTCCTTCTTCTGACGGTTTTGGTGCTCAAGACAGATGCCAGCCTGTTGGGCAGGGTAGGAGTCCTGGACACCTTTTCCATACAGGGGACTTGTTCATCAGAGGAAGCTTGTCTCCCAATCATTATTCTGGAACTTGGGATGATTCGGTTGTCTGTTCAATAATGGACCTCGCAGCTGCAAAGTCATCCGACCAGGATTTAGTCAGACAGTGTCATGGCTCACACCAATCATTAAGTAATGACCAAATGTCATGCAGCTCTAAGAGCAGCTTATTCTGGCCTGGGCAGAACTTCACGTCAACGTCTACATCTGGATTCTGGAGAGTAGTCTCTCCACTCGAAGGTGTAAGGGGGCCTCTGTAGCAGGTAAAGGACACAAATGTGGACCTACTGCTTTTCAGGTTCAGCAACAAACTGGACAGATTAGTTGTCAGGATTTGGGCCTTCACAGTGGATGCCTTGGTGAATTTGTGGGATTAGTTCAACCTCGCCTATGCCTTCCTCATCTACTACAGAGGATCAAGGTGGAGGGCATTCCAGTGATACTAATTGCACTGAACTGGCCCAGGAGGCTGTGGTACTCAGACATCATCAAGCTCCTGGCAAACTCCCTGTGGGCCCTTACAGATTGTCTGGATCTTCTGTCCCAGGGACTGATCTGCCACCCTTCCTCTTGGTCGCTGGCTTTAACAGGTTGGCTGTGGAAGCCCAGGTTGTAAGGGACAGGGGCCTGTTGCATTCAATCATCCCTATGCTCTTGATGGCTAGGAAGTTGACTTCTCACAAAGTCTACTAAGCCACTTAAAAGGTGTATTTTGCATTGTGCAAGGCAAGAAATTTCCTTCCCAGTAAATACTTTGTGGGTTGGCAATTCTTTCACTATGGTAACTACCCGCACTTGGCCTTTATCATTTTCAAGGGTCAAACATTGGTTCTTTTTCAGAAACCTCTTACTCCCTAGTGCAGGCCTTCATACATATTGTTGTCATTTATAATGTTCATTCTATACATTCAACAGTGACTCCATGGGATCTCAAACTAGTCCTCTCAGTTCTTAAGAGGACACCCTTGGAGCCTGTTAGGAATATTCCTCAGTCTACCCTTAATCACAAAGTTGCCTTTCTCATCGCTATAACTTCTGTGAGATGAGTTTTTGATTTGGCAGCCTTAACCTGTTAGGAACCCTTTCTTGTGTTACACAAAGACTAGGTTATTTGAGGCCCAGTGGCTCATTTCATGCTAAAGTGGTTTCTTCCTTCCACCTTAAGTAGGACATTATCTTACAATCTCTACGTCCTGCCCCAAAACAAGAGATTTCTTTCCTGTGTTCAGATGTAGTATGCAGGGTTCAAGTTTACTTCTCTGCTACCGCCTCTATTTGTCAGTCCAACTCTTTGTCATAACTGAGGGTCAGCAAGCTTCTCACTCCACTATTACACAGTGGATTTGACAACTCGTCATTTAAGCTTATGACCTTAAAGTGTATTTCCACTTTTGCAGGCAAAATTAAATAAACCCCCACTATACAAGCATTTAAACAAGCATTGAAAACACAATGATGTGTCCTGTATTCTTTGACCCTTTTTTGATCTCTGCCAGTTAGAATTTTGAAAGAAAGTAGCAGCACCAGATCTTGTGATAGCTTGGTTATGTAATCTTTATCTACAATAAAGAATAGTAAGTGCAACACACTTACATTTTTTGAGAAGCTGAACTGTCAGGGCAGACAGCATGCACACAGTCACCCAACAAACTCAGTCACAGCACACAGAGAACATACCTACAACACAGTTTTAGCACACACAACATTCAGGGCATTCACAGTGAAAGCACACAAATCCTTCATAATACCATTTTGAGAGAGTTAAAAGACTCTCTAATTGGGAAAAAATTAACCTGAAAGTACTGCAGGTGTAAAGTGAAGGCATTTAGAAGTACCTGAACATATACATGTAGCAACCTCCTAAAACCTCTGGTTACAGCCCAATGCCAAACTGTACTGACAGGCAAGGCTTTGGCATTTCCTGAGAATGCAAAAGCTCGCTGACCCCTTCCTGCCTCCTACACATACTTCTTGGCCAGTAAAGCTGCCAAGCCTACCGAGTGTTGAAGTTTGGCCTGCCAAAATGGACCAGGTTTCAGATTCTATAGCAGAGTTTGGGAGCCTTCTGCAAATACATGTAGGCACCTCTATATGTCTTCACAGTAGTACTTTAAAAAAAAATGAAAGTCTCTGAAATGTTGTTAGAATAGCTTGATGGCAGCATGGTGGAATTTCTATGTCTGCTCTTATCGTAGAATAAACATTGTATGCATCTAGCTTCCATAGCCCAATAACACAGCAGCACTAGAGAGAACGGCGGGTGCCTGCAGGCCGAGCCCTTCTTCCTACAGCATCAGCAGTTACTCACAATAAAAAAGTCTGGCCTCACACCGCAAGCTTCTCTGAAAAGTGTATTGTAACACACAGGTATACATCGTCCCGCCATGGATCCTCTTCACTCTAAGTGAAGACCGGACTTTTTTTTCTGTGAGTAACTAACGTGCACATGTGGGAGATTTCCCTGTTGTATGTCAGCAAATAGGCAACTGGGATCTAGCAAATTGTCGTGGCTTGCTTGGTGCACAAGTGCAGTGTGATCAGCCACATACAGAAGACAGACAGACCCTCTAATAAACGTGCATCAGCAATCCCTAGCATATTTGGCCAAAATAGAAGTCTTTAACATGGTGATATTTAGTCTTTGTAAATATGGAGGTAGTTAGCACTAGTCACACAATGCATTACCATAGCAGGGAAGTCACCGTCATGTCATACACAGATATATGGAATTATGCATGTGGGATATGGATAAAGGCAATGTAACACTATGTCATATTCACACAGCCATCTTAATGAGCCGTGTGCCCCTCCGGTGCGCATGAGCGGGAACCCGCCAGGATTTTAAAGGGCCAGCGATGGCCGTTTACATAGAAGCGGTCTGGCGTCTGTAAAGACACCCGATCGCTTGTATGATGAAAGTGAGGGCATTCCTCTGTCACTCTCCGGTACAGAAACCGGAGAGAAGCTGATGAAGCATATCTGTGCTTCATCAGCTTCTCTGGGGGTCCGTAGGTGACATTAGGGGTCTTAGAGACCCCTGATGTCTCTATTAAGGGGACCTGTAACTGTAATTTGTTATGACATAGGAGCACCCTATGTGATAACAATAAAGTTAAGTGTAAAAAAAGCTCACAAAATAAATACAAATTTACACACACAAAACAAAAAACCCACAAACGCAAAAACGGCGATTGGTCCAATTATGCTGCACGTGTAACATATCGCCGCGAACGTCCCAATGAGAGCAATAATTCTAGGGCCATCAATCACTGATAACACTAAACTAATGAGCAGTAAAATCTTTTAAAGCGTCGCCTACGGCAAATTATGGCTATGGTGTTTTTTTGTGATTTCGCAGGCGCGCGCAATTTTATGATTTGACATGTTTGGTGTCTATTTACCAGACGTGACCCCGCCTTTTATATTTTACCAAAATATTGGGTAAAAATAATTGTTTTCTAAAATAATTAAAGGAAAACCATTTTTTAAAATATTCGGTACTTTTTTTGTTATATATTAAAAAAAAACCCCATTGGTGATTAAATACCACCAAAAGAAAGCTCTTATCTGTCCCCAAAAAATGGTATACAATTAATTTCAGTACAGCGTTGCATGACGGAATAAACGTTAATCAAAGTACCGCAGCGCTGAATACTGAAAAATGGCCTGGACAGGAAGGTGGTGTAAACACCCCGGTCAGCAGCAAAAAAAAAATCTGGATGTATTCCTAAATGCACAGAATATTACTGGATATTGAGTTCTTGTAGGTATATTAAGTACCAGAGATTGTTGATCCAGGGAACATATGATTGCCTTATGGGATCAGGAAGGAGTTGTTTTCCCCTGTTGGAGCAAATTGAACAATGCTTTATAGGGTTTTTTTTTGCCTTCCTCTGGATTAACATTGCGTAATTGTGGGCATAGCATTCTGTTTAGTCTTTTCTTTTATATATATTTATTTATTTATTGTATGTGTCATTCTTTTTAGAGGAATCACAGAAGCTCGTTTTGTCTACATATTTGTCCTTGGAATTCTTATCACTGGCATAAAGGACCTCTTGACCTCGCATGTTCTAAATACAGATTCAAAGGCTAAAGCTGTTGGTTTATGGGAAATTTACAGTGGACTTATTCTGCTAGCAGCCATTTTGTTTAGACCACACAACCTTGTAGTGTTGGTTTTCTGCTTGCTGATTCAGCTTATTCTGACTATGTTCATCTGGAAGATCTTAAAATACGATGCTGCTGAAATCACGATAATGCATTACTGGTTTGGACAAGCTTTTTTCTTCTTCCAGGTATGTTGCTTTGTATGCAGTTTGAAAGAGAAATAGGCGTGATTGTCTGCCTTTTGTTTTCTGTATACAGCAATAGTCCAAGAGGCAAGTGAAGTAAGGCATAGGCAGAGTTTTATTTGAAACTAACCTATGGAAAGTAAAACAAAGGTATTCTGGAGATTTTCTTCTGATGTGAAATATTCATAGACAGTAAAACCACATGAGTGTAGTCAGTGGACAATTTAACTCTGCCATTGCAGTTTGATATGCATGTACTTTCACACACTCCAACAATTACAATAACATTTTTGGTACTTTGAAATAAAACTGCTGGCTGGCACAGCTGTTAATCTTAAGTTGGCATTGGGTAGGTTAAATCCAGTCATTTGATAGATCTGTTACCTGTGTTCTTGCACTGGATAGAAAACAGCTACCACCTGCATTAGAAGTTTAGTCTTGGTGGTCGGGTGGCGTGTCAAACCAATTATGGGTGAGTACTGTGGAGTCGGAGAGCACGTTAGTTAATTTACACAAAGGTGGAGAACCCTTTTGAGTGGAGTGGTATATAAATGTTAACAAAGCACATGAGTCATTATGAGCAGGCAGAAAGGTTAACCTGGTTGTCGTCATGGTACCACCTGACAACAGTGTACCCTATATCAGGGCTCAAAATTTCAAGTCCTGAGCTACTAGCAAGGCCTTAAGAGTCACTAGCCACCAGTTGCCCCACCTAGCCCCTACCCTGCCCGACCTTAACTCCGCCCCTAAAACACCCTCTTAAATAATCTTATGATAATTCTTATCTTATGATAGTTGCCGCTTGTAAACGGCAGATTAGGGATTCCTGCTGCAGGAAAACACAAGTTCCTGACACAGGAATCTCAAATCATACCTGAAATATACTGTAGGTGTGAATGAGGCCTAATATACACATACACTAAAAGTGCCCATACACCTGCCGATTATCGTACCCGCGATCGTACGATAATCGGCAGGTGTATGGGCAGCATGCGACCGCTTCTACTGTAAGGTCGTACGACTTTCTTCTTCCAAGCACGCTGGAAAACCTGCCAAAAATCGTACGATTTATGGCGGGTTGGTGGCGTGGTCGGAAGACTAATGCCGCACGCGCTGGTGTGCGCAGGCGCACACTGCCCGCTCAGCACTGCAATCATCGTCACACATAAAATAATACACTCCCCCTTATTAACCCCCTACACATAAAATAATATGCTCCCCTTATTAACCCCCCACCATAAAATACGCTCTCTGGAGTTGGCCCGCGGACCGGTACTTGGAGACCCAAATTTCCACAAATTTTGAGCCCTGCCCTATATGACAGGCTATTCAACCACAGCATTTCACACCGCAGTGTGGTTAATTTAACTGACCTACAGTATTTATGGTCCTATTATACTTTTGACATAAGTGAAATTTATTTGTGCATGCTGTAATAAATGTATAGGGAAAACAGGTGGCTGAGCCACACTACAATCTTGCATGAGGTGCCATAAGTCCTAGGACTTGCCTTGTGTTTTCCTATGTGTCACTGTTGTAAGGCCATTGAGCTAAATGTTGGGAAATAAAATGTATGAATGGTCACATACAGTAGGTGTAAAAAGGAATTTAAGCATGACCTAGTAAAATAAATCTGTCAATAGCTTTGCCTGCTTTCCTATATAAAATGATTCTCCCATTATTAACTGGGAGATACAGTAGACCCCTAGGTATACTCTGCTGCCTCTAGGAGAGGAACACTAAGCAAAGTATAAACCATAGCTTCTCTCTGTGGGATATACCCTCCTGTACAGCCAGCCTTCTCCAGGTGCAGCACCTGGCTGTTTTAGGTAGGTGTCCAACTTTTGTAGATCTGCTCCCCTCTGCTGATCTCTCTTTTTGATCCCTGGACTTACCTGTCTCCTCTTTGAATATTTCTTAGTATCCCGAGGAGGAAATGTACTTTCTCAGTCACCTTGCAAATTCAGTGTCACACCAACACCAGGCTCCTAAACCTTAGAGATTCACTGAAGCCTATGCAGATATTCTGCTTCAGCAGGACAGCCTAGTAGCCAAAGGTCCAGAAGAGTAAGGCAAGAAGAGAACTTCTTTTTCTTGTTAAACTTTTGTTTGCACAGCAAGGTCTCAGAATCTGTATGTTTGTTTTTTCAGACTCTGGCAGTCGTGGTTCTCTTTAAGCAATCTAACCTACTTATTTGGCTCCTGTGTTTTTAACATGTCCAATATATCTGAGACTAGGGAAAATGCTAGTTGTGATGATGAAGATGGCAGACTTCTGTGCAGATAGCATTCTGTCTGTGATCAGTGAAACACCAGTCTTGCTAGCAGTCAGGCTGACACTATATGTGATGCTTGCAATGGGAACCTTGTCTGAGGGGTTCTGGTTAGCCTGTCTAGGGTACTAGACAAGTCCTTGGATCTGGATTTGGGTTCAGAGAGGTCACCTTAATACCTGAGTGATTGGCTTGAGCAGCTGATGTAACCTTGTCAGTAAGTTCCCATGTGATGTCTTGATCAATGCAGCTCACCACATCGTTTGCAATAGCTGTGCAGCTATTGTATTAAAAAATAATGGTGTGTGGACCAAGCTTCCCAAGAGTCCTTTGTAGCATTGCAAATTACAGGTTCATTTTTGTTTGTGGATATTTTGGGCAACATTATTAAGCACATCATGGGGAAAAGAGCATTAATTCTTTCCCAGTAACACAGTCTGAGGTATTTTTCCAAGAAGGATACTTAGGCCTTTTTTTAAAGGTCCATTTCCATGAAGAGACATACAAATCCTATCTTCATTGAAGCCGGGATCTTAGCTCAGACAGCAGCATCAAATGCAACTAGGCATCTGATAAGTATATGATAGCTATGATATGAAGGTTTTTCCCCAACTAGGTCCAGCAAAGCTCCTGATTTTGCTGTTTGTTTTCTCTGCAACATCTCCAAAGTGTGGCATGGGATGTCATCTGCACTGGATAGAAGTCAGAATTTCTCTCTCCCACACAACATTTCTGTCCCTTTTCTTTCACCAGCACAATTCTTCGCTATTGGATGCTTTGCAGGGCTTTATTACATAGAAGTAGTGGTTCAAAGTTAACATGTGGAATGTTTTCAAATTTTCTATTCAAACCTGCTCACTACTTTCTAGTAGCGTGGAACAGTCTGTTCCATATTGGTTCTTAAAGCTTGCAGTGCCTTTACCTTCTCAGAAAACTGCATTGAAGCACATCAGTCTAACATAGCATACCTGGATCAAGGATAAAGCCAACCAGATAACTTGGCTCTTGTATCCTCCCAAATATGAAAGTGGAACTAGTTTTTAATACTGTAACCTATGGCCCCTGCTAAGGCAATGGCGAGGTAGATCTTGGTAAAAGCCTTATATGGATAATGTTATCTTGGTGTACATTTGGTGTTCGTTTTCATGTATGCACTAGAATTTCTACATTTTAAAGTAGCTGGATCAAAGGCCATGTGGGGAAAACATGTAGTATAAATTTTGGATACATAGATCAACAACAAGCTTTTAAAGGCAGATGTTACAGCAAAATGTGTATATATATATATATATAGTCCAAATCAGCTACATACATAAATGTTTTAGAATACCAGGGTATGTTTTATGCAGCAAATTTATTTAATTGTGCATTGTTTACTTCTTTTTCAGGGTAATTCAAATACCATAAGTACTGTCGATATATCGGCTGGCTTTGTGGGACTAGATAACTATATCGAATATCCAGCTATTTTCCTAACTGTTTTTGTGACATACAGTGGGCCCCTGCTTTGGACTATGCACATGCTTTATTACCTCAGTGCTGAAACTAACTGGTAAATAGACATTTTATACAATTCTAGCAAAATAACTCAGCTATTAAGAATTGTGAAATGCTACTGTAATGTGTAATTTATTTCTTCTAAAACAAAGGCCACATGGACTCTATTGTTTAAAACATAATTTCTGAAGCATGACTCATTCATTGGGGTTCCTTGCCCAGATTTAGAGTTTTACTTTCAATGCTCTGCAACTGTTAACATTTTATTAGGCTGGCACCATAGCACTAAAAAGCATCTGCTATTAACCGCCATCTCATTTTCTCTTTTGCTGCCTGCTTAAAAGAGAACTGTGGGGTAACCTTTTTATCCTATAGTTCTCTTCAGGGTCACGGGAGGACATATACTAACTTCCTCCCGTGACCCAAAGCTCAGTATATAGCGGGCCGTTGCCCGCTATATACTGAGGGTGCAGCAGCCAGGACAGATCCTGACAATACTGTCGAGATCGGCCCAGGTGGGTGATTGACAGTGGGCTCTGCCTATCTAGAGGCAGAGCCAGCTATGCCCGCCCCTGTCCTTTCCTCCAGTCAGCGCTGGAGGATCGGAGAGGGGAGAATCACTATGGGGAGCAGTGACTGTCAGTCACCCCTCTCTGCAGGGAGATGATCGGGAAGTGAGCGAGTGATGGTATGTGTTCGCTCACTTCCTGAGCTATAGAGGTAACGTGTGACAGTTTCAATGTCACACGTTGGCTCTACCTAATAAGGATGAGTGTGAATCACATAGTTCTCCTAATCTTTCCTTTTTCACGTGCACAATAAAATGCACATTGTTGATTTGCAAAAATTAATTGAGACCCCCTCAAACTATATATTTTTTTAAATGCAAAGGATCTATAGAATTACAAAAAATTCCGATGCTCAAACATGTTTTTGATAAACGTTTTGTGTGCTCATCAACTGAAAGGTTCTATCCTATGAACCTTCTGCCACAGCTGACCTTCTGCCACAGTTTCCTTTGAGTTCTTAACCAAAATCTGGGCTCTGCAATATGCATTATCAGTCCCAACCAAGTATATGAAGCATAGCTGCTTTTAGGACAGATGAGTTTCAATTGTAACCTTACCTTTCACTGCTGGAGGATTCAGCCACCAGGAATGACCATAGCAGCAAAGCACATGAGCCTTCTCTTCGATCTAACGCCTTCCAAAGTTTTGCCTAGCAATGCTAACACATCCCCAGCAAACTAATTAATATACACACGCACACGAACACACACACTGATATCATTGTTTACATAAAGCCGACCATGAATACATATGCATTATCTTGGGGGGGGGGAGTCTGGACAAGGCATTTCTTTAATTATTATTATTATACAGGATTTATATAGCGCCAATAGTTTGCACAGCGCTTATTATGTCAGTTGGTGATCAAACTAATGGTACTAATCACTTTAACCTTACTTTCTTCCAGGAATTCCACAGCTGTTGCTCATGGTTGTTACTGCTACGCAATAATTCGCTCCCTACCAGTCACAGTCTACATTCTTCTGGTGACAGCCCTTCGTTACCACTTGTTTATATGGAGTGTTTTTTCTCCAAAGTTGCTTTATGAAGTGATACATCTGTCCATCTCAGCAGTAGTCTGTGCAGTGTTCATTGCTGTAGATAAGAACCAAGTTAATAAGTCTGAAGGCTGAGGTGTTACAATGAAGATTTATAATTGGAGGAGCTGACGTGTTTTATTTTTATAACCTGTACAGGGACTTTGCATTTGTTTTCGAAGGAACCTTTATATTTTTGGAAGCATAGCTAATGTAATAAAGGTTTATAAAGTATTTCTAGGTGTATAAAGAGATACTGATGTCCCCACTGTTATTGTTTAATATAAAGGACAAAAGCAGTTTTAGCACAAAGTGTAGTAGTCTAGCCCCCTAGCCTATTTACTTACCTCAGCATGGTGGCCATAGTTCCATCTATTTACATTTTCTAGGCAAACCTTCAGCTTTAGCTGCATCTCTAACACTAGAGACATTCTTAAGTATGGCCCCAATTAAGTCTATGGTGGGGCCTACTGTGCAGTCAGGGCTGCTGTAGAGGAAACGTAAGGCCTGAAGGAGGACACAGATTAGCTTCGGTGATTATGAAACAGCTGGCTGGGGGGTGTCCTGATTAATTTAGATTGGAGGGCTAGATAAGGTAAGCTATTGCCCTTTTTTACTAAAAGTTCACTTGTACTTTATAATATTAAACTGTGCTTGCAACGTGTATTTGAACAAAATAGGGTTGGACCTAGTAAGGATGACCTTACTGAAGCACTGCACTTTAAAACACTCCAGTCCTTTTCAGTTGAAGATGGCTTCTCTCTTTAGATCTGCAGTTGCCATCGTGTACATGTGATCAGCTATGACACCAGTAGTTGAGGAGCCAAAGCACCCAACCAGGCGCACTAGGGTTACGATTAAAGTGACATTAAGGTTAGAATCCCCCTCCCCATGCTGCTTTAAGGACTTACCTTATGTGTTGCCTCTTGATCCGAACAGCTTCTTCCGTTCACTTGTTTTCCAAAGTCCCTCCACTGCTGGTGACGGTCTCAGATCCAGCGCAGACTCCTGGGGTCCCACGACATCTGTCTGACGTGCGCGCTCCCGGCTGCGGCCATTCAGCATCTGTGCCGATCTCCTCCTCTCCCCTCCAATGCTCTGGACTGTGTATGCGCCCGCCCAGACGTCCTCCTTGACAGCGTTCGGGAGCCAGGACTTCTGCAGCAAGAGTGAGCAGCGCTGACACAGGTAAGTTTGTTGGTATTTGCCAACTTTTGTTTTTTTCTTTATGTTGGGGCATAAATCTATTGCTTACTAGCAATAGATATATGCAGAAAAAAGACTTTAATTCTGCTTTTAAGCCAGTATAGGGTGAAAAGTGTTAAAGTAGGCAGAGGTAACTGTGCACCATGGTTGGAGTGCAATAAGGTTGTTTTTATGCAGTGGCCTCATCAGTGTTCTGCTACTTAGGTGCTTTGTATCAAGTGGTTTGAAGTTATGATGTGCTACTTTAACAGGCACCTGACATTTTTCTGTGTTCAAGAATTGAAATCCGCTGTGGAGCGGTGTCTATCTTTGTGCTAACCAGCATTTGAGGGTTTGAATGTTTGGTGATAACTGTCACGGTTGCCAATGTGCTCATGTCAGCTCTCAACCAGAGGCATTCCTTACATGTAACTGTTTTTGGAAAAAGATGAAGAGTCTTGGATTTTAGTTATTGTTAAAAAGTACTATCAAATAACACTTCCTGAAATTTCCACCCAGGTGCTCTGAGACCTCACCCAAAATTAGTAAATTGCATACATATTTACAACAAGAGTTGTGGTGGGGTTTATTAAACGAGGACTCAGATGATTAGAAAATCGAACAAATTTATTAAATTCATAAACGATATTTGTCATAATACAAGTTTAAAAATCATTGCTATTACGCGTACATGATTATTGAGTCCCTAGATTTCTTGCCTACTTTCATATATCATGCATAATTCATATCCATTTCATAATGTGAATAGTTTATCGATCATTGCGTTACATATGCAGAGTTATACCACTCCATTGTTCCCCTACGCGTTTCGCATTTGAGCTTCCTCAGGGGGTTCTATTTCCAACAAGAATCCAGGGATCAAAGGTCATGAGGGAACCCAACTCTAGGAGGACAGGACCGATTACAGTCACCCCCAGAGAAAATTAGCAGCGGAGCCACAGATGCACAAATACGTCCAGCGGGATCTTAGTATCTTTAAATAATCAAATGAGGTCTCCTCCTCAGAGTCCACCCATCCGTAACGTGTCTCCTCTTTCGTTCAGTCTCTCCCCTCAGCTTCTGTGTGTGCCTCTCTCGCTCTCTCTTAGAGAGCGAGAGAGGCACACACAGGAGCTGAGGGCGAGAGAGGCACACACAGGAGCTGAGGGGAGAGACTGAACGAAAGAGGAGACACGTTACGGATGGGTGGACTCTGAGGAGGAGACCTCATTTGATTATTTAAAGATACTAAGATCCCGCTGGACGTATTTGTGCATCTGTGGCTCCGCTGCTAATTTTCTCTGGGGGTGACTGTAATCGGTCCTGTCCTCCTAGAGTTGGGTTCCCTCATGACCTTTGATCCCTGGATTCTTGTTGGAAATAGAACCCCCTGAGGAAGCTCAAATGCGAAACGCGTAGGGGAACAATGGAGTGGTATAACTCTGCATATGTAACGCAATGATCGATAAACTATTCACATTATGAAATGGATATGAATTATGCATGATATATGAAACTAGGCAAGAAATCTAGGGACTCAATAATCATGTATGTTTAATAGCAATGATTTTTAAACTTGTATTATGACAAATATCTTTTTTATGAATTTAATAAATTTGTATGATTTTCTAATCATCTGAGTCCTCGTTTAATAAACCCCACCACAACTCTTGTTGTAAATATGTATGCTATTGTTAAAAAGTATCATCACACAATAGATGATGGGATTTTTTTATACATGTCCAGATAGACCGTCATTTTAATTTTTTGGTTCATAGTAAACCTCATCCACTATCTGTTACACATTATCTTGAGAATCTATGCAATGCATTTGAGCACTAAAAGGTACAGATTTTGTTTATTGATCATTTTAAAAGGATCCATTCTAATATTAAATGGGCTATTCTCTCTTCAGTCTAATCCATGGAATTGATTGCGACCACATTTATGACATGTGGTGGTATCACTATGTCTGCTGCCATTCTTCAGCTGTTTGGAGTAAAGCACTTAGCAGATCTAAAGATATTACTGCATGGAGCTGCTTGGCTTTTCCTAGTGAAGGTTAGCTCAAAACCCACTGCTTTGTGATGGATTTGTGAGGCCAGCCTATGTTGGGCTTCAAAAACTGATTGCAGTTAGGTAAGTAGTTCAACTGTCTTGCTACTAACAGTTACAAGGTAGGAGCAGCACTTGCCCTTATTCATTATAACTGTAGGCACATGGAAGGTGTTTTCCACCAAGTGGACTAAGGTGTACGTTTAATAAACTGTGATAAAACTAGCTT
>NW_017307671.1:248397-250827 GCF_000935625.1 Nanorana parkeri | reverse complement strand
CTTTGCTAAGGTGAGAAAAGCCTTCTCACTGCTTATCAAACGTACACCTAAAGGTGAAAAGTCCCAAAGCCCCTTTAACATATTTGAACTGTCTGTTCAGCTTTTAGATGGACTAATTGATATGGAAGCTCTTGCAACATAGCTACCCTTAATACTCTTAAAATCTGAAGTCATTATACCTCCACTAGCAACCTGTTTGTCTCATCAATTTGCATTTTTCTGTTCTTTAATTATGTGGGGGAACATTTATCAGGGCATTTAGCAACACAATTAGATGCAAATCAGGCAGCCTCTAATTTAGCAAAGTCTTTGTGCCAGTTTTTTGTGTATTTGTAACTCCTGCGCCTGAAATCCTAAGCAGCCAACAGCAACAGGTTTCCACAGGTCTGTGACAGATTTATCACTATAAATGAGACAGATTTTAACTCAGATGAAAATTGAAGAAATGGGCAGTGTAAGGTTTCATTTGGTCACAGTGCTACATTGGAGCAGCTGAGGGAAGAATTTATGAATTGAACTGTTGCCTTGTAATAAATTTGTCCCCAAATCTGTCTCCTTTCTCCTGTTAGAATTACAGAATTGATAAATGTCCCCTCTCCTTGTCATTACTGCTGAAATGTGTCAATTCTATATGGTGGACTGTAGAAGTAACAAAATAATTGCTTGTAAAGTAAAACCTGAACTGTAATATAACATGAAATACTTGAGGCTGTGAATATGTATGTTCAAGGTAAAAAGTGTAAATGATCTTCTTTTTTAATGTATTTATATATTAGTATATTTGCAGAAGTATGTTTTGAAAATGTCTTCTGATTTTAAATAAAACGGTGACCTGGTTTTAATAATAATGGAAAAACATTTTACTTTCCCGTCTGCACCAATAAAATGACAAGTGGAATCTGTTTGTTATCGTTTACAGAGACATATACCTTTCCTCAAGTTTTTTTTAAGGAAAGTTGGAAAATCAATTGTGTGATTACCTCATGCAACATCACACCCAGTTCATAACTATTTTTCTTTTAATTGTACTTAACTGAATGTGAATTTATTATGGAGAAAATTGAGCGGAAATCTTAGTTTACTTTTGAGCTCTTAGAACACTTTATTTTTATGATATTGTTTGGCTTTAGAGTGGCTCTGTTCTCAAACAGCTCAGAAACTGTACAACTAGAATGTGCATTTGTATCACTTCAGCTGCATCCTAAAGTGTGTCTAAACCCAAGAACATGCATTTTAATATATTGCAGCTTACCATTGCTTTGATGTGGTGGCTGCATTAGTTTTCTTTTTTTTCTGGCTTTTTTCCCCTCTTATTTTCACCTGGTGGTCAGGCCTGTAGCAAACGTCCCTTGCTAGGGTGACGATGCTCACTCGCTGTACTGCATCTATGTAGAAGCAGCATTGTCACCTTATGACCTCTCCCTCTCCTCTAACATACAGGTTATGCAGTCTTCAGCTGCAGCTGGCAACAATGTAACTGGTAAGACTGCAGGAGAGGCAGAGAGCACAGGGAGTTAGTAGCTGGGGAAAAGATTTTTGGCAGGATCAGCAGGTATTTTTTTGCACTGATGAAACATATAACAAACTAATTGTAATAGTATATTCAGTAGACCAAAGGGGACCACATAAGAGAAGTTAATTGTTAGATTTTACATACCATTTAAAAGAGGAATAAAGCCAAACCATTCTTTTGGGTCACAGGAGTACATTTACTGATGTAGTTCGATTACCTAAAGTCATCAGATAGCTCCATCAGCTGACAGTGCACAGTAGTAGAGAAGGATCCTGACAATATTGTCGGGATCCACCCCAGCTGCCTAACTCGGGATTGTGGAATCCCTGTGGAGGGCAGTGACTGACAGTCACTTCTCTCAACAGGGAGAAGATACTGAGAGCTGACTGATCAGCAGTTACATGATCGCTCAGCTCTCGGTCTTTGAGCCAGCATGTAACGGCTGCAGTGTCCTACTCCAGTTTGAAGTATTGGGAGAGTATGTTTTATTCTGAAGGTTCTCCTTTAACTACAGAGGCTACGGTTTGAGGTCTATTCCTAAAATACTAGTTACCAACCTGCCATGATGTCTCTCTGACCTTTTAACTTTTAACAAAGATCAGAGTGACAGCAACAAATCTAGCATTTTCAGAAGGAGAGGTGAGCAATGAGCCTTGATTTTTGTATCTGCTCAGCTTTCATTTAAAGCCAGTATATTACAGATGGTTGATAAAATTAAAGGAATTGACACGAAAAAAAGAAAAACTTGAAGTAACTAGATCACAGACATAGCTGCAAATAAAAGTGATGTTGGGTTGACTGCCAATAAGCCATTCGTGTGATGCTCCAGCATTCCAAAACAACACATCATGGGTTTAAAATTAGACATCATACCTTGGCTGGAAGTCTGAACAGATATTATGTATCAATGAACCATA
>NW_017307671.1:244326-244534 GCF_000935625.1 Nanorana parkeri | reverse complement strand
CTGTTTATATGAAAAGTAAAATAAAAATCTTTTGAAATAAATACTAAATGTCAAAAAAAAAAATTAGACATCACAGGGCTGTAATCATATGATGCAGATGGCCATTTAGCACCACTATCTCCTAGCCCCCGGGGCAGGGGAGGGCTTGTGTAATCTTTTTGCAATTTGCGCCTCTTGCTTGAATGTATCTTTTAATCTTTTATAACCT
>NW_017307671.1:228960-244239 GCF_000935625.1 Nanorana parkeri | reverse complement strand
TGCGACTGGTGAAAGCTACTCTGTGTAAAATGTATATGCAGGAGTTCATGAATTCTGAAGTAGAAAAATAGTTTTTCCAAATAAACCCAGGGCTATAGGTTGTATCATAGTATATACCAAGTTTATGGTAGTCCAGGCAGTACATCCTAGGGAGCGGGACACAGCACGTTCTCTGTTGTATGCCTCTGCAATCTATCTGTATAAGTAGGTGATATAAAGATCCTCCGGTCAGCATCCAAATATGTGTTTTGAATAAGACAAAGTAATGACACTCTCACCCGAGTTCCAGTGTTTGGTTGTTCCGGGAAAGCACTTTGCAGGTTTCCAAATATGTCTTCAGATCCAGCTATTCCTGATGTAAATCACCAGGTGGTACATGTGGTGCAGCATGGTAAATGGCCACATCCATCCAACTCACAGGTTGCAGCCAAATCTTGGAAAAGCTTCACAGATCACCGCACAGGCATGAGACACCGAACATGTTTCACTCCGCACAGGAGTTTTGGCAAAGGTATGTGGCTAAATACAAAGTATGACTCCCCTCCAGCCTAAAAGCGGAAGTGAGCATCGGCTAAAACGAGACACTCTGCAGTGCACACAGTAAGCATACTGGGAAAAGAGTGGAAAAAATAAAAAAGATGTTATTGCTAACTTGCATTATAAAGGAAATGTATAGTGGCTTTGCAGAATGCTTTTGCATCAGTGTAAGGCCTCATTCACACAGCTAAGTGTCAGCCCGTACAGATCCGTGAGGCGTGAACGGCCGTTGCTTGGAAGGGTAGGTGCTGTGTGTGATTGTATGCAGCAGCCTGTTCTTTCTATGGGAGTACGCGGCTGTACGCTCACCCGAGCTGCACATCCGTGCGGGTGTCCATGCTCGGACGCAAGCAGGATCCATCCTGTCTGCGTACGAGTAAGCCAGTGGAGCGGTTTCATCATGTGACACTGGACACCCTCAGAATGACAAGTCAGTACTGTCCACAAACGCCCATCTATTTCAACTGTTGCAAATATATGTCTCACTTGATAAAACTGACCTCATGTGTCAAACATCATGGGCCGAAGGATCCAGGCGTAGCTTCGGCTGATTCTTCGGCCGCCGCCGCCGGTACAGCAGCCAAAGGCAGCAGAGCGGCGGTTCAGCCGAGCCGAATCCAATGCATATGCTTCGGCTCGGCTGAGCCGTAGTGACAGGCGAAGCGTGGAGAAATTATGCAAATGACAGCTGGGCTGGCTCCGCCCAGTTGTACTGACAGATCAGCATCACCAAATGACCTGGGGATGCTGATCTGTCATTAAACAAGAACAACTGGGCGGAGCCAGCCGTGGCGTTATGGCCAGTTTTTCTATGGCCGTGACTTGCTAGAAGACTCTGGCAGGTGCCAGCCAATAGGAAACAGTTGGGTGGAGCTAGCGGTGATGTCACTGCTAGCTCCGCCCAATTGTTTTTCTTTTGCCGGCATCTGTCAGATGCTTCATTATGCGGTGGGAGTTCGATGCGTGGGCTCGGGTTACGTTTTTTTTCTTTAAAAATCTATATCTTTTTTTAATTTTCCTATTTTTTAACATTTTTCAAAATATATATATATAAACACTTGTGTACATATTCATGTTCAGGAGAGACGATACCACTGTCTGTGACATTTTCAGAGGAAATGTCAGGAGGAGATCAGAGAGGTCCTGACAGATTGGGACATCTTCCAGTGTTAAGGGCTTACTGGCTCCATTCAACTAATTAAAAAATTTCCACAATAGATTCCAAATTACTAGACAATTCCAGCTAATTGATTCTGCTTGTTGTTAGTCCATTGACCTTGCTAATCATCCTTGCTAAAAATATTCAAAACTGATTGGCTGCTAAAGAATGTACTTACTAATGATATTTACGTATCTCTGTATTGGTGCTGACACTGTCCTTCCTTCTGGAGGGTTACAATTTTTGTTACCCATGGTCCCTGTGTGTGTTGACAAGTAGCCACCGCTCCAAGCTCACTCCTGTGATGGAATATAATCTCAATACAAGTTAGACTATAATCTCGTGTTTAGTTTACTATCAAGAGAGTGAGCTTGGAGCCGTGACTACTTTACAACACACACAGGGACCATGGGGAAGAAAAGTAGCCACCCTCTAGAAGCAAGGACAGTGTCAGCATGAATTCAGAGGTGATTTGAGGATCTACAGTTGAGTGATACACAAATAAGATACATTTTTGTTAATACTTATGGTACTTGAATGCATTTTTTAAGATTTAACTCCTGGCTCCTCTGCCATCAGTATCCTCCCCCTGCAACCAGGAAGTACGGGGAATGGAGGATCACTATGGGACTGGAGTCGGGGACGAGCGTCGCTGACAGGTAGGTGTGGTGGAGACTGGGGGAGAAAAATGTTCTGGGCGGTTTTTACCCGAATGCAGAGAATGCATTAAGGTAAAAAAACGCCCAGACCTTAATACTACTTTAACTCTCGAATTTAGTGTCACTTTAATGAATGGACTCATCTAAATAGTTGCAAACACAGGACAAATGAGAAATGAGTATAGACAGAATGACAGAACAGCCGTGACAGGAAAAACAGACAGACTAGACTATGCTAAAGGGGAACACACCCATACTTGTGACAGGTTTAAAACTGCTGACCAACACACCTCATTGTAAAGAAATCTGTGTAGTAAATGGGGTACACAGCCAAAGGGCGATGTACTGCTATGTCTTGCAATGTGACAGCAGTTGCTATCAGCCTTTAGTTAGAGTACAACATAGCTAATGAAATTCCACACACAACAAACAGTGTAAAAATTAGTGCATCAAATGAAGGCAAAGCTTATTCAAGACATAGGCGATTTTGCACAGAACATTTACTGACTGTAGATACCACTGGATAAAATAATTTACAGAGAAGGGATGCAACAATCAATTGTATTATTATGCCCATCAATGTTTCAAGTAGACCAACTCTAATTCATCCCAGATGCTGCGGGCATCTCTTAATGCTATATATACTCTTAAGAATAACCAAAGAACATTTGACATGCATGGCCAGTTCGATAGTACATTGTGTGTAAATCTCAGAAGGTGAATTAGTATGACTGGATACTTTTCAGAGGTTTAATGAGCCAAGTAACACAAAATACAACCAAGCTGGTATTTAACAACCATTATCTGTAATCACAAACCTGTATTGGTATGTTATCAGAATGAGAGAAATTTAAGTCATTCATTCAGTGTGGCAGGCTGTTACCATATTAAGAGCAGGTAGTTGAAATGAGAGGTTGTCGCTTACGTCACCTGTCCGTCTAGTGTGGTGTATTGTGGTGGTGAACAGAATCTTATGCAAATTCCTGAGAACACACAAAGGCAAAATATGTTTAATGTTTTAATTTATTATAAAATTAGTTTGAAGCAGTCCCACACAGGGGTTTAAAACAAAAAAGTAGCTCTGGCAGTCTTCTGGGCTGAATATTGACAAGAAAATATTGTAACTGCCCTCTGCTGATGGACCTGATGGAGAACTGCAGCAGAGGACAGGTACAATGCTAGTTTACTATTGGCTATTGCAATGTCCCAATGCATTTCAATGGGAACATTTTTTTTATTTTTTTCTATTCTGACATCGCTTGTGTCAGAATAAAGAAAAAAAAGGCACAGCAGTGTTTCTCTCCTTGGCGGCCAGGAGCAGGAGACTCCCGGGCCGCCAGGGAGAGTTAGCTGTTTGGAGATCAGTGTCCCTGGTTAGCAGGTAACCACGGACGCTGATCTCTCTGCAAGTGGCCGGAGCCAGCCGTGATCTAGGATCACGGCTGGCTCCGCCCAGCTGTCAGAAGCAGGCTGTCAGCCGGCCTTCGGCTTTCAGCACGACTCAGCCGAGCCGATGCATATGCGTTCGGCTTGACTGAGCTGCTCGGCCACGTTCGGGAGCTGTACGGGCTATTGTGAATAGCCCGTACAGCACCCCTTCGGTTCTACTGAACCGAAGGGGTCCAGGGGCCGAAGCTAGCCGAAGGATCGGCCAAAGCTACGGCTGGATCCTTCGGCAGCTTCGTGAATAGACCCCATAGTGCTAGCAAGCAGTAGATATATGCAAAAAATGTAAATTAAAAAAACCGCATTAAAAGCAGTTTAAACTTACCTGTGTCTTTCCCGCATGCTCCCGTATATGGACAGCGTGCACCCGCATGCAGACACCGTGGGACAGGAAGTGCCAGCAAGGACAGAGGAGTCAGCGCTGGATCGGAGACCCGCAGCAGCGCTGGAGGGACAGATGAAAACGTCAGGAGAGAAGATCGGATTAAGAGACATTATTTAAGGTAAGTGCTTTAATTAACATTGGAGGGAGGGAAAATACATCTTTGACTTTAATGTCACTTTAAGTAAAATTGCTGACAGGTAGGTTTTTACTGCAGAAGAGACCCTGTATGTCTTTTTTGTGCTGTAAACGTTCTGCTTTGCATACCAGCTATGTTTGTTCTTGAATGTACACTGAGCTGTTTCAGCTTACCAGGAAACTAGCATTTGCAGAATGGCAAGTCAATAACAGTCCATGTGTCTTTCAGGAAAGGTTTCTTTCATATGTATACATAGCTGTTATTAAAATATTTGTTGAATGAGCCATTTGATAAAAATAATGTCACCTATGTCAAGTAGACCTTTCAGCCTGGATCTGGTACCTTGATATACAGAGGAAAGTCCAAGTGTTTCCAGCTTGATCTTCTCCAGCCCAATGTCTTGTTTATGAGATTCTTTCCGCTGCCTGATCGGAAAAAAATGCATTACGGCTGTTGTTTTATCGGAAATAACATCATGATGTTATAGCATACAGTATAATATGCTGGTACTGTCACTTTAGAAAATTCAGTTATTTGTATATATCATATGCCCAGAACAAAAAAACTGTTGAATTTAGAGAGAGTATAGAGGTTTAAGTAGAGCAATAACCGACACAAGTTCATGCCCATATTTGGGTGAAACTTCATTAATATAACAAGCCTCAGGCCCATGAGTCTGTACCTTTTTAAAAGCAGTAAGCAGTGGCAGATTCTATATTTCTGTACTTAAAGGCTGACTTTAAAACAAAACTCCATTCATGAAAGCATTCAGTTAAAGTGTTATTAAACCCTCCGTTTTTTGTGCATATACTGTATATAGTGCTAGCAAGCAGTAGATATATGCAACAACTTAAAAAAAAATAAAACACTTTAAAAGAGGTTTAAACTTACCTGTGTATTCGCCACGCACTCCCGTCTGAAAATATGAAAAATCTCAGGCGACCGCAAAGGTTCTTGGGGCAGGCGCATGCGCATTTAAGATTTTTGGCCGGGAGACGAGGAGAGACACAAGGTAAGTCTATGGACGGCGTGACCCCGCACAGACTCCGTGGGACATGAAGTGCCAACAAGCACAGGAGTCAGCGCTGGATCGGAGACCCGCAGCAGCACTGGAGAGATGGCTGAAAATGACAGGAAAGAAGAAGAAGATCGGATTAAGAGACATCATTTAAGGTAAGTGCTTACACTAACATTGGGGGGGAAGGAAAAAAAATACTTTAATGTCACTTTAAGTATATTCCTCAATTGCCACAAAAAAAAAAAAATCTACATTCATATCATCACTGGAAATAGCCCGTCAAAGAGTCGAGCTGTGACTGGAACTTAGCAGGTCATCACACTAAAGGCAGTCTGCAGAAAACTTTAAGGGGGTGGATACAAGCACATTCCCAGCAATGTAGAAGTGATCCGTCGGCCAATTCACCTTTACCAGAAAGCCAATATATCATTATAAAAAGGTAAACAAACTCCCAGCTGCTATAGTGGCAAGGAGTTTCTTTAAGTATAAAAACAATATGTGATCAGCGCCAGTATTAGTTTCTTTACATGTCGATGCTGCTGCAGACGTGATCCTTACAGCGGCAGCAGAACAAATGTTAAATAACCATTTTATATAACTAATTATGCAGAACCTAGCTACCAACATTTAAAAAGAAACAATTGAAGAAGAAAGAAGTCAAAGAAACTGTTTAAGAAAGTCTCCTTAAGACAATTTTTACCTCCCCTAAGATAGGCTAGCCCAAGGATTCCACTGCTTATCTACTTCTAAAACACTAGTTTCCTTGCTGTTACATTGATCCCCTGAATGTGGTACTTTCTGAGTCACGGACCAGTACATAGATCAGGAGTTCT
Organism: Nanorana parkeri; assembly: GCF_000935625.1. Lineage (NCBI taxonomy): Eukaryota > Metazoa > Chordata > Amphibia > Anura > Dicroglossidae > Nanorana > Nanorana parkeri. The sequence goes on along the minus strand of NW_017307671.1, from coordinate 238,066 downwards.
GGATACCTATTCCAGGTCAGTTACTAATAAAGCACTGAAGGCAGTCAGACAAATAGCATTTCAAAAGCAGGCCAGTGATGTCAGCCCCTGTATCTTTCTCATGGAAGATGTCCTGTAGCATTCTTAAGTTGACACTTACCCATGTGTTCATGATCTGTTGTTAGTGTCCTCTGGACGTGGTATCCATGAGGGCTCAGATTGAAAAGAGATGATCATTATGGTATAGGAAACAGTAGAATCGGTGATCCATCAGGCAGGAAATCTTATATACAGTCTTGATGTAACGACTTTTACTGTAGGAGGATAAAATGTGAGGCGAGTGATCTTTTCAGTCACCAGATGCCATAATAACACTAAGCCAAAAAGTTTTTTCAGTACCGATCAGAAGATACTGACCTGTCATTCTGGCAGTTGCTTTGGTAACAAGGCACGTTCTATAATGGTGCCCAGCGTCAATGTTTTTTTAATACTATTTTCACCAATAAAAAAGGATCGCTGAACCAGGTCAGACGCCCGGTGTTTTTTCTTCTTTTCCATGCAGTCCTCAGGATTCCTTGTCTGTTACGGGGCGGCCGTGCTGGATTCCTATTAACTCTTCTGGCCATAGGAGGGTACCTTTGGTTGTGCATATTTGGCGCTGGTTGTGTAATTTTTGAGGCTTGGGAATTCAAAATATGTTGCTGGGCGCCGTGTGTCAGCTTGAGGTGGGGTTGTCTGGCCGCGAGGTAGCTCCACCCATACGTGCATTGCTTGCACATCCCTCACGTGTCCTGTAGAGGTGCCTGGACCAGAATGATGTCACATACTGGCTCCTGGCACCTCTACAGGGTGCACAAGAGAGCTGTGCAAGCAAAGCACATATGGATGGAACTCCGTCACAGCACAGCAGCCTACACTGGACCCCAGGCTGAGGATTCACTCCAGTTCTCATAAGATAGGGAGACTGTGTGGACCTAAAAAAAATTTATTTTTAAATTGGGAGTGTGTGTGTGAGAATGTGTTTGTATGTATGTAAGTCAGTGTTTTTGAGGGCCCGTTTACACTAGTACAGTGTGTTAAACTGTACCACGCAATCGCACCTACCATGCATTCTTACGCCCACACCGGAAAGCGTGGTACTCCAATGCTATGCAATTTGGGTCACAACTTAAAGGAGAACTATGGGGTTCTATCTTTTCTTTATTATTGCATTCATTAGGCTAAATAAGTAAATTGTGCAATTTACTCCTATTAGCCAAAATGCACCCTAAGCCTGTAAACCCTTCTTTAAGATAGATAGATAGATAGATAGATAGAGAGAGAGAGAGAGAGCCCTCTCTCTTCATAATTTACTACAAATGGGCAAGTCCATATATGGTGAATGATATCACTGGAGATCCCTGCTGATCGGATGCTTGCCAGTCTGCAGGGATCCCCAGTGACATAATTCACCATATATGGACTTGCCCATTTGTAGTAAATGATGAAGAGAGAGCCCTCATTTGATTGATGTCAGCGTCACACAGGGCAGGGAGAGAGAGAGAGAGAGGGGAAGGTGCCCTCTCTTTCTCTCTTCATCATTTACCACATATGGGCAAGTCCTTATATGATGAATGATGTCACTGGGGATCCCTGCTGATCGGATGCTTGACAGTCGGCAGGGATACCCAGTGACATCATTCACCATATATGGACTTACCCATTTCTGGTAAATGATGGAGAGATGGCTCTTTATCCCCTCTCTCTCTCCCCCTGTGTGACGCTGACAACCTAATTACTGGGGATCGCTGATGAGAGAGGGGAAAGAGCACTGAATGTGGAGGGAGGCTGAGTCCGTTTATTTTTTACAGTCTCTTGCTGCTGCCTTTTAACTTCAGACTCCGCCTCCCGCTCACAAATGCCAGCGTGCAGGCGCTGACAAAACACAGCTGTGCACGATGAGAGGAAGCGCGGCCACAGCAATGGGATAACTCGAAAAAAAAGCTGTGGGCGGGCTGGATCAACGGTTAACGCCCCCTAAGAGGAAAGGAGCTCGGAGCAGGGCTGAAGATGGCCGTTTATTACAGGTTTTGAAGATTTTATCTGTGATGTGCTGCGACTTTATAAAAAAGGAAGAATGCTACTACAATCAAGGTAAGGGGTATTTTTATTTTCCCTTAGGTCATAATTCTCCTTTAATGACCAAGGACAAATGTGGGTCCTGAGGTTACACAGGTTTAGAACCACTGGACTAGACTATTCTAAAGGGGAACACACCCAGACTTGTGACAGGTTTAAAACTGCTGACCAACACACCTCATTGTAAAGAAATCTGTTTAGTAAATAGGGTACACAGCCAAAGGGCGATGTACTGCTATGTCTTGAAATGTGAATATTTAACTCCTGAGTTTGTCACTTTAACCTGTTCAGTGGGGCTACCCCAGCACTGCAGGAGTTAATTTTTACAATGCCTTGAGTTGCACTTTATAATAAGCTTCAGAATTGCTGAAGATGCACACGCTCAAATGTGAATGGTGGCTTAGATTGTTGTCCCACTAACTAGAAAATCTATGTACAGGGTGTAACCATCACTTTTCCAAATAACAGAGGAGCTATGATGATTAGAGATGAGCCTGTAGGCTTGATGTGATTCCAGTTTGCCTGAGTTTGCCCAAGACTCCTCCATACTCTGACCGCCACCCCTCCTCCTCACCCTATCAGTAACGGCAGTTGTGGTGGGGCATTCCCCAGCCCTTTCTGACGTACAGCTGCAGGGTGGGAAATGCGCCTCCTTCACAACTGATTGGGTCAGGAGGAGAAGGTGGCAGTCAGATTTGAGCAGCTTGTGATCAGAGGCGTCCCTACAATTTTCAGGGAGGCAGGGAAGGGGTGTAGGCAGCACACGTTAGGGTGAGGGGCCTTGGGTGCATGGTACCTCTGTCCGGCATCCTGCCCAGCTCACTGACATCACTGGTTTCCAGCAGCTGGGTGGGATGCCAGCCAGAGCAATCAGCTCAGCTGCTGGCGACCAACGGCGTCTGTGAGCTGGGCGGGATGGCGGGCAGAGCGTCACACGATGCCAAGAGCTCATACCAACCTGGGGCACTCTGGTCGGAAAAGGGGTGACAACAGGCACACCTGCCACCCCCCTCTCCACGTGACCCAATGAGATGCCACCTAAGGCAACAGCCTCAGGCTGGCTTATTATAGGGATGGTCCTGCTTGTGATGATGACAGCATTTACTGAAATAAAAAAATGGTTATTATTTACAGTAAACATTACTATAGCAAACTAAATGTCTTCCAGGTGCGGTTTACACCTACTGTAAATGATTACAAATCTTGAAGCTACATATAATATTATCACTGGAACCTATTACATTACAATAGTCTCACCACACCACCTTAAACTTTCCGCACGTCACGTCTTCCGGATCAGCCGGTTCTGCGATTGGTTGGAATCTTCCTGAGCGCACCAAAAAGAGGCTCGGAACGCAGAATAGGAAGCGGCTACCGGTGTTTCGGCTGGGCGGATCACGTGACGGGGAATTGCTCGCGGCTCCCAGCTGACAGCCTCAGGTGACAGGTGTGCTTGTCCAGGTGCCCGGTGTTGGGGCCGGAAGTACGTTCAGCGGCATGGAGAAGCATAGGAAGTGTGTCGTTGTCACAGGTAAGTAAAAGGGGCAATGACGACAAGCACTGTAAAGAAGACTTTAGCAGCGCGGTATATGAATGGTATTTAAATACATCACATGTCTAGTAAAGTCGGTGTAACACGTGCGGCTGCCCAGTTGACAGGTGTTTGTGTAATCTATTCGTACTAGTCCTGTCCGCTACTGCCAGGGTTTTTAGTTTAGAAGTATCTTGCTGGTACTTCATCTGTAGACAATACAATTACCGGTGTTTTATGTTGCAGCTGCTGATCCATTCATTCATTTACACTTTCACTCGGCCCTTCTAATCCTACAGATCAAAGTTACAGCATGTCTCATTGTGAACTCTATATTAACCTTTCGCCTCTGATATCCTGCACATCTGCCCATTAACCCCTTTAACTCTAGCCTCCCACTGTATGTGACCTGTTCATTTAACCCTTTACCTCCTGATTAGTGATATGCAGGGGGCTTGGTCGACTGAGGTTTCCCATGCCTGTGCAAAACTGTGACTGACTGACTGACTCACCCCCATTCATTTTCAGGGACCATTCCCCTTTGTGCCTGTACCCACTCAAACAAAGATGAACTTGTTTTGCACCAAGCCCCTGCTCATCACTACTCCTGATCTCTTTATGTATGACCTGCTCTTCTGTATCCTTACCAAGCTCCATGTTTTAACGCCTTCAATACCAGCATGTTTCCTTCATTGCCACAAAAATGGGTGAAAAAATGAGATCACCTTGTGGTGCCTACTTTCCAAAAAAGGGATAATTTCAGGGGTGTTTGCACTGTCCCGTAATTTTTATTTTAACAGGAAGTAAAGGAATTTTTGGTCTTTAAGCAGTGTTAATTTTGGCGACAAATTTCAATTTAGTTTTAGTCTTAGCCTTTTGACTGAAATGCCATTTTAGTTCTCGTCGTATTTTAGTCATCTGAATCTTTTTAGTGTTAGTCTGGTTTTGTCAACTAAAATCTAATGGGTTTATTTATTTGGCAGTGGGGATGGGGAAGTAAATGGGTGTGAGGGAGGGAACAAGTCTTGAATAGGCTGTTACATGGTGCTAACTTGCTAGGGAGATAAGGGGAGAAACACTCGCATGACAGTAGCAGACCAATCCGATGGAGTATTCTCTGCGGTTTGCAGGGCGATGATCCAGGCGCCAGGGAGACCAATGGAGCTTGCGTCTCAGCCAATCCAGCTGCTGAGAGTCGGGGGACTGGGGCTTTGGCGGAGTTCCGAGGGAGCCGGTAGTCTAAATGCAATAGTCCCTCCCCATTTTCATCGTGTTTTCGTTCGTCGATGAAAATTGCCACACATTTTCCTCATAGTTTTAGTCCTATTAACTTGTTAAGTTTTTTTTTGTTTTTTTTTTTTAAATTTAGTTTTCGTCACTAAAAACCCTCAGTTGAGGAAAGTTATGATAAATTCTTTGCCGAAATTAACTTTTTTTTTTTTTTTTCCTACCACCAAAAGCAAAATCTATTTCTCTAAAATAAAATTAAAATATAAAATTTTATTTGGGTACAGTGTTGGATGAGTAATTGTCAGGTACACTATTACAGCACTGAAAAAATGGCCTGGGTAGGTAAGTACAGGCTTTTACTACAGTGGTTAATAATGTTTACCTGTTACAATGGCAAGTCTGGCAGATTACTTGTCAAATTATTAAGTGTATCTGTCTTCATTGCTATTCATCATATCTTAATCTTTTCAGTAAGTGATTATCAGGTTTACGTTAAGTAAATCTATGCTGAGGGAAATATGGGGGCTGCCATTGCTTTTGGAATGTGTTAGTTGCCTTGCTGTTATGCCAATTCCAGTACTTCCAGAGGCAGTGATCAAGAACAAATGTGCAACTCGAGTTCTGACTGCATTGGTGGTGTTTGTTCTAGAACTCAAAGTATTGAATTCAGTGTGGCTAGGCTACTAGCATTTTCATAAGTAGTTAGGCAATGGCAACCCCTGTAATTCTCCCAGCCCAGGTTCCCTTTAAATCTGTTTATGGACTTGTTCACATGCCATTTTTCCAGCGCAGCTTGAATGCAAGACAAGGCAATTTGCCTTGTCATGTGTGGGCTCGGTTTACACCACAGCGTTCCAGTGGTGTGTTCTTAAGGGGGGGCCACCGCAGTACAACTGCATCGCACCATGGTGAACCCATAGAACTGAATAAAATGTCACCTCTGACATTTCAAAATGTCACACTAGCAGCTGTGTGGTTGAGCTCTACAGACAAGAGTAAGAGGCCAGGCTAGAGTTAATGAGCATTGAGCCATTTATGAGTAATCCAAAGTGCATTTGGTACAAGCTGCCGAGGAGAGTATGGATGAGTTCACAGGAATGTGTCATGCCTATTTTATTAACTCATTGAAAATCCCCTACTAAAGTTTGCAATTTAAAGTATATCATGAGCCCAAACTTTTTTGTTTTCTTTCAATATGACGAGTAATGATTAGAACCCCAGGTGCTTTGTTTCCTCTTCTCCCCCCCCCCCAACTCCTGACCAATTTTAAGTGAACAAGAAATTCTGAAAAGACAGGGTTAAATCCACTCAAGTTGTCACTGGAACAGGTGTCCATATTGGGAGTATTTTCTATCGGTTCTGGTTAAAGTACATGAGAAATCAGACTTAAGGCATAAACGTGCGTGTGTCCTTTTTATAAACTTGTGATCATATTCTTAAGTGGACCCCCTGGAAAAGCACCTTGTCCCCATGCCGATGGGGTCAGGGGCCTCTTCAGGGTTGTGGGGGTCTGCTGGCAGGGGGGGCTCACCTACCCCTGGGTACCCCCTTGCATAAAGGCATTCGGCTATTCACTCTGCTGTTTTGGCCACTTTGAGAATAGGGGTGAACAGCAACAAGTGAGCCGCCCAACGTACTTCCCTTCAGTTCAGCCTAACATGCTGAAGCCAGCCGATTTATGGTTGAAAATTGCGAAAATAGTGAAAAACGGCTTCGGCTCCCTGCACTTCGGGTTGGTTATTCACTTGGCTGCCTTCGGCAGCTTAGTGAATAACCCCCTTGAACTTTGCATGTTCAAAACAAGTGCTAAAGCAGTAAGGAAACATGTTAAGCTCTGTTAGCTGTCTGAAAAGCCACAGAAGAATCCAATCCACCTTCAAACATATGATTGTTCACACATTTGCGCCTGTGTACAGTATGTTGCTCATGGAAACCACAATGCTGAATTATGTTGTAATCTCATTGTTTCTGCAGGGTTTGGTCCTTTTGGTGAGCATGCTGTCAATGCAAGTTGGGTGGCCGTACAGGTTAGTGATTTATTTGTCTTCAATGAATTTGGGCTGACCAGCTGTGATAATAAGATATTTGTTCAACATATTATTTAATACGGGGTATTTTTTGACAAATCTGTCCAGCAGCAAGTTTTGTTGATATCTTTCTAATAATTCAGACCAGGCCTGGACAAAGAAAAGGATGAACAGGGTGGAGAAAAGTATTCTATAAAAAGGATGAACAAGGTGAAATGAGGTATTATATCAAAAAATACTGTAGCAATTGTTTGATACACGGGACCTTGGCAAACAAAATGTTTATTAGAGTGTAGAAATGGTTTAATTACTGACATTTGATACTTATGAGTGTGATATGCTGTGATCGTTTACATTTTTGGTTATGGGAAAAGTTGCAATTCCCCTCTTGTCATATGCCGGTTCTGAACTCCTGTCACCTTTCTTTTGTTTCCATCCCTGCCCTCTCCCATCCACACAGTGTTGTGAAGGACAGTGTCAGCTCTTCCCATCAGAAAATCTGAATCTGCACTTTTCTCTCTCTCCTCTCACCATATATAGTAAGTGTCTGCTTTAACTACTCCAGCAACTGGCTGCAAGTTTTCTCCCATGTGCCAGGGAACAGGTTACCATTCTGTTATCTGTCCAACCAGATTTCCTGACAGTGTCTTCCCCACAGAAGGCTACATGTCTCCCATCCCCATCCTGGCTTGCCTCACTCTCTACTTACTGACAGTTTTTGCCATGGATCTGCCAGTGAACTCCTTAATTTGCCTGGCAGATCTGCCGCTGCTGTTGTCTGTCAGCTAATACATGGTGAAGGTGTGCTTCTCCAGCACAGCTACTCTTCCCACACGCTAGGCACACACTCTACTCCCCTGGTCGCAGTTTTCTTGTTTGTACTTCACAAGGAAGTGTATTCTTAGACCACTGGACTATGCAGCTTACCTTCAAGTGATTGGACACTGGCAAATCAATCAAAGCTGCAGGATAGCCCTGTATAACCCCTCCCAGCCTGCCTTAGTTTTTGGCCAGCGTACTTGGGTGATGGACATCTTCTCTCAGCTCTGAGACAAGTACTTCTCTTTTTTTCCTGCTGCAGGGGAGCCACTGCTCATTTTGTACAAGTGATCTTGGCCACCGTACAGCCCAGGTCACTTGTAACAGGCTGCATGTGCTCTGTTTCTCTCTCTCTCTCTCTCTCTCTCTCTCTCTCTCTCTCCCCACCCAATTTAAAACCAACCCCGCTGCCCAGGCCATTTTCATGCAAATAAATGCACACGTAAGGGTGTATGTGCATGCTGAGCGCTGTCCCCATTCCTCAGTGTGCCATATTGTGGTAGCCGGGTAGCAGAGGTCTCGAACACGCACAATGTGCATTAAAGGGTAAGTTTACTTTCCCAAGTAATTTGAGAAAATGGAATTACCCGCTCAAATCTGGCTCACAAATCACCTGACCACGCTGACCAATGAAATGAGAAGCACTTCTTAGCACTGTTGAGTACAGTTTTGGAGAAAAATTATTTTTTGTATTACGACAAGATTGAGTCGTGTGTGTTTTTTTACAATTTCCACACCACTGTAGACATGAGACAAGACTGGACCAATTAGGAAAGAGCTAGTGGCCATGCCCACCAATCCGTTCTGTAAGTCTAGCTGGAGGGCGGTGCTAGCCATGGCAGCAGGTTGGGTTGATGTGTGGGAGGAGAAAAATTGAAGTTTTATGGAGTTAGGGTTCCAGCGCTTCTTCTGGGTTTTATCAGTGCGGAGGGTGAGAGTGGATGCAGCCAGCATGGAGCAGCCCGCACCGAAGAGGTAAGCTGCACAGCAGTCCCCATTCCCACACACTTAACCATTTGTTGACACCGCAGTGATCAGCACTGATTTCTACGATGTTTGTAAATTGAGGACATGGTATTCAGGTACTGTGTCCCCAATTATGAATGAACAGGAAAGTTCTCTACATCACTTTCTGTTTACGGTCTCCTCACTTTATAAATGAACAGGAAGCCTCTGTACAAAGTGCTTCCTGTTGAGTGCTTGGGCTGCAGAAAAAGAGATTGCGGACTCTGTGTCCTCCAATCTCTTTCTATTTTAAAAGGGAAATATCAGCGGTCTGTTTTTAGACCCCTAATATTTCCCCAAAGCCCCTAACAGTAAAGTGTTATTTAAATCACAGCCCCAGTGTGTGTGTGTGTGTGTGTGTGTGTGTGTGTGTGTGTATGAATATTATGTAGAGTAC
>NW_017307671.1:223657-228148 GCF_000935625.1 Nanorana parkeri | reverse complement strand
CTGCCTGTTTTAAGTATTTAAAAAAAAAAAAAAAAAAGTTTTAAACTGCTGTGTAGGGAGACATGCATTGATAAGGCTCCGCAAAGATTTCTTCTGGAGTGTGATCTCAAGGGGAGCCATGCTGCAGCAAGGGTAATCCCTTTTTAACGTGTATACTGTACATCGTAAAGTATCATTTTTGCCATTGCAAAACTATATGGCCCTCAGCTCTCATTACCTCTTGATTTCTGGTGAGCTTACTCTCTTGGCCTTACTTTAAAATTATGCACCCTGGACATACATATGTAACGGTAATATTTATCATATCAGATAAATATGTAAATCTGGCATTTCCCAAAGAAACTAATGATCCTACCTTATTGGTTTTCATGGTAAACCTCATGAAATATGCTATGGTTCTGCCATATGCCTAGATTTGTCCAAAAAGATGTGAGCATTCCAAATTAAACTTCTTCAGCTTTGGCAAGAAAAATTGCATGAAACGTTTACATGCTGCCCAGGAAAATGATGTTGGACTGGAATGGTTATTTCTGTCAAAGAACACTTGCAGATGCTTAAGGCTGGGTTCACACCGGGGCGTTTGCCGCGTGGCACGATTTGCGGTAAAAGAAACGTGCAACAAACGCGCATTTACAAGGGCTATCCGGCTGTATCCTAATGGATACGCGTGGAAAATACGCCCAAAGAAGCTCCTGTACTTCTTTGGGTGTAGGGCGTTTTTCAGAGCGTTCCTACGCGCTGAAATACGCCCAGGTGGGAACCATGCCTATAGGCAATTATTGGTTTTCACATGCTGAGCGTTTTACAGCGCGTTGACCAGCGCTGTAAAACGCTCAGGTGTGAACCAGTCCTAAAGAAGAAATTTCAACGTATTTACCTGACTCCCCATTTGCACTTGCTAGAAGTCCATTCACAGTCATAATCTTCCTGAGAATGCACAAGAGGAGTTAAACCCTCAGATTTTGTAACATAAAACAATAGTGTAATGTGTGCCTTACTGTAATCCATGGTTGTTTCCCTTCTCTTTGCTGCTCTTCCTTTTTAAATCCGTATTTCTTCTCATGCGGGGCAGAACTTCTGTTTTGCAGCAGACTGCCTTGTCTCTGAGATGGATAAATGGTGTTTGTGTGAAGGTTCACAACCTGAGCCAGCACTACAGGGAGAGGCACTCAGCTGCAAAGGGAAGTTCTCCCCAAGCATGAGAAGACATGAGGATTTAAAGGGAAGAGCAGCAAAGAGAAGGGAAACAACCATGGATTATAGTAAGGCACAAATTACAGTATTGGTTTATGTTGCAAAATCTGAGGGTTTCATGTCACTTTAATTGAACTCATTACCAGTGATGCAGCTGAACATGATCTCTTTAATGTCCATAACTTCTGGATCAAGTGTTTGCAGTCATATCCTGTTCTACCTGAGATTGTATTGCGCCTCCTCTCTGTTTCCAACAACGTACCTTTGTGAAATAGGCTTTTCAAGCTTGTTGGTTATCAAGTCTAAATATAGAAGTAGACTTATCGCAGAAGATGATCTTTGTGCTCTTGCAAAAACTGCCTGAGAATTTCTGATCTGGCAAGAAATAAACAAGTACAGCCTTCGCACTAACGCTTTTTGGGTATCACATCTGACCTTTTTTTTTTTTATTAGGATTGATGCCATTCCTTGGCTTTGTTTTCTTTAGAAAGTTACTTAGTAGCTTGCATTAAAATATGTAACACTGTAAGTGACCTAATTGTACAAAAATTCAGTGAAGGAAGAGCGCAGTTAATTTTATTAGGGATGCTCCGATACCAGTTTCTCAGTATCGAAAACAGTGCCACGAGAGACTGGCTTCCTGGCCAATCAGGAAGATGGCCCACTGCCCGGCTTCCTGATTGGCTGGGAAGCTGGTTTCATGTTCCCTCACGGCATTGCATACTGGCTTCCTGACCAATGAGGAAGCTGGCTGGCAGGTCATGACCCACTGCCCTTCTTCCTGATTAGTCAGGAAGCCAGGCTGACTGGCAGTGTCGCAAGGGTGCATGGAATCTCCCTCTGACTGGCAGCTCTGGTATCGGAGCATTTGGGCAAGTATGAGTACTTACTTTAATGCTTAGTATTGGGGCATCCCTAAATTTTAACGGGGGTGGGGGCCGTCACCACAACTTGGCAAATGTTACCAAGTGGTCCCAGCCCTAGTAAGGTTGAAAACCACTGCTCTAGACTTACTATGGATTTGTATGAATATTTTGGATGAGCACCTGAGCATTTACCATACAATTAGAGTAATTCTAATTTTTATTGTCATTTTTCTTTCTTGCAGGAACTGGAGAAGGCTGGGTTGCAAGATGGGATTAATTTGCATGTGTATGAAGTTCCAGTTGAATATCAAACTGTTCAAAGGTTAATCCCAGATTTATGGATGAAACACAACCCTGAGGTAAGTTGAGGGTGTTGTTCAACTCAGCACGGTGAGCGTTTTGTTATCTTTTCGATTGCTCTTCTTTTTTTTTTTTGCACTGTGCACAGAAGTGTTATAATTGTATTGGAGTTGAAGAGAACTAAGGGGTAACCTTTTTATCCCATAGTTCTCTTTAGGGTCACTGGAGGACATATACTCACGTCCTCCGGTAACCCAAAACTCAGTATATATGCTGAGAGCTCCGCAGCCACGGCGGATCCCAAAAATACTGTGAGTGCCACCCTGCTGGCTGATTGACAGCGGGCTCTGTCTATCTAGAGGCAGAGCCAGCTATGCCCACCGCTGTAGTCCTCGGCGCTGGAGGATCGGTGGGGGGAGGGGAATCCCTGCAGGGAGAGGTGACTGACAGTCACCGTTCTTTCCAGGGAGATAATCGGGAAGTGAGTGAGCAGCAGGTGTTTGTTTAATAGAGCCGACGTGTGACTGTTTTAATGTCACACGTCGGCTCTAACTATGGGGCTCAGTGTAATTCACTTGACCCATACTTCTCCTTTTTTTTAAACAGGTGTGTGTGTTGCCAATTGTGTACACATTCATTAACTGGGAACATATGAGAGTGGATGCAGGTTGTTATAATGTCGTGAATGTGGAATGTTCAATAGAAGATATTTAATACCTATTTTTTTAATGTGTCATGGATTAATATTACATTTCAGCTGCTACCTGTCAAATGGCAGACCTTTTCTAAACCTACCATTAGCACAGGGGAAAGCTTATCTAAAGATTGGGTTAAACATCCCAATATGGAGCTAGTGCCTAATACAATCACACATAATTTAAAGTTACATTTGCTTATCTTTGCAACAGATGATTGGTTATGGAAGTAACTGTTCTAGCATAAACCTGGTCCAGTTCTTTGGGAGGTTTTTGACCTGCAACCTACTGGTGTTTGAAGTTTAAGCCATCACTATGGATCCATAGCCCTAACTTATACACCCTCTTTCCCCCTCTTCCCCCTTTTTTTTGGTGGGGGGGGGGGGGGGGTTATACAGAGTTATCAGTCTGTTCACTTTGATACATAATTACTTTACAATGCAAAATACAGCTAACCGCTTCTTTTCTCTATTTTAACTCTTCCCCCCCTTCCCCAGCTCATTGTTCACGTTGGAGTTTCTGGCATGGCTACAATGGTGACACTAGAAAAATGTGGTCACAACAAAGGATACCTTGGCCTGGATGTTCGCCAATTTTGCCCAGATACAGAGTGTTGTGTGGATGGAGGCCCAGAATGCTTACACTCTGTTATAGACATTGATACGGTTTGCAAGAAAGCAACAGAAGCTGAATTGGATGTTCAGTTTACAGTGTCGACAGATGCGGGCAGGTATGAGTTGAATTCCAGGACCTCGGGTGTGGAAGTTTTAAAAAATACAAAACCATCTACTTACCCATGATATACTTGTCCTGATACAAAAAAAAAAAAAGGATTTGAACCAAAACCGTATTTAACCATGCTAAGAAGCGATACCACAATGTCACACAGTGAAATGGGGGCAGTACTCATCTCTCTCACACACACACACACACACACACACACACACACACACACTCCATTCGCATCCAAGATGGCAGGGGCGACTGTGTTGGTTTTAAATGTATTGTATTCATTTTAATTTTTTTTTTGCCCCTGTGAAAATGGCGTTTGGGGATGACAGGCCCTCTTAATGAAGCCTGCCCTCCAATACAGGAGATTGAGCATAGCATTGTGCTGGAACTTCTGTGCATCTAAGACAGGAGTCTCTGTGAGTAATTAGCCATGGTCCCGGGCCCCCTCAGAAGAGTGGATGGGGACGGATCATGTAGGGGGGAGGAGCAGGCTGCTTAGAAGTGATCAGATCACTTGTACAAAATGGCTCCCCCTGCTCTACATTTAGCCCTGCTGCTTGCCTGCAGCAGGGCTAAATGTAGAAACAAAAAAACAAAACCTGCCTGAAACTGCATGTCACGGGCGTCAGCTATATGAATGTCACACCCCCTGTAGCTATGCAAACTCTACCACATAAATTGACCATCCTTGTGACCTAACTTTT
>NW_017307671.1:222586-223644 GCF_000935625.1 Nanorana parkeri | reverse complement strand
ATCAGTCTGTTCACTTTGATACATAATTACTTTACAATGCAAAATACAGCTAACCGCTTCTTTTCTCTATTTTAACTCTTCCCCCCCTTCCCCAGCTCATTGTTCACGTTGGAGTTTCTGGCATGGCTACAATGGTGACACTAGAAAAATGTGGTCACAACAAAGGATACCTTGGCCTGGATGTTCGCCAATTTTGCCCAGATACAGAGTGTTGTGTGGATGGAGGCCCAGAATGCTTACACTCTGTTATAGACATTGATACGGTTTGCAAGAAAGCAACAGAAGCTGAATTGGATGTTCAGTTTACAGTGTCGACAGATGCGGGCAGGTATGAGTTGAATTCCAGGACCTCGGGTGTGGAAGTTTTAAAAAATACAAAACCATCTACTTACCCATGATATACTTGTCCTGATACAAAAAAAAAAAAAGGATTTGAACCAAAACCGTATTTAACCATGCTAAGAAGCGATACCACAATGTCACACAGTGAAATGGGGGCAGTACTCATCTCTCTCACACACACACACACACACACACACACACACACACACACTCCATTCGCATCCAAGATGGCAGGGGCGACTGTGTTGGTTTTAAATGTATTGTATTCATTTTAATTTTTTTTTTGCCCCTGTGAAAATGGCGTTTGGGGATGACAGGCCCTCTTAATGAAGCCTGCCCTCCAATACAGGAGATTGAGCATAGCATTGTGCTGGAACTTCTGTGCATCTAAGACAGGAGTCTCTGTGAGTAATTAGCCATGGTCCCGGGCCCCCTCAGAAGAGTGGATGGGGACGGATCATGTAGGGGGGAGGAGCAGGCTGCTTAGAAGTGATCAGATCACTTGTACAAAATGGCTCCCCCTGCTCTACATTTAGCCCTGCTGCTTGCCTGCAGCAGGGCTAAATGTAGAAACAAAAAAACAAAACCTGCCTGAAACTGCATGTCACGGGCGTCAGCTATATGAATGTCACACCCCCTGTAGCTATGCAAACTCTACCACATAAATTGACCATCCTTGTGACCTAACTTTTTCTTCTTTTTTTTTTTTTTTTTTT
>NW_017307671.1:216705-222569 GCF_000935625.1 Nanorana parkeri | reverse complement strand
TTTTTTTTTTTTTTTTTTTTTTTTTTTTTTTTTTTTTTCCTTTCTTTGCTATGGTTTTCACAGCCGGTGATTTGGAAATTGCAATTCCAATTGTGCAATATGACAGGTCAAGACGACTAGATTTAGTATGGAGAAAAGTACAGCTTTACTCCTAATACATTTTGCTACAAGCTCCATTAACCTATAAATAGTATTGAAGGCAAATACATTTTATTGTGTAGAAGCTATCAAGCCTATAACTTAATGCCTACAGTCTGGTCAAAATATCAATGCATGCAAATGATTGTAAGGTTTGGGTGGGTGGTTTTTATTTTCACCTATATTTTGAATATTAAGGAATGCTCCACTTTTTAGCACACCTTTTTGTAGTTATTTAAAATATTTTTTTTGCAACATCTTTAGCAACCATGTCCAGATGTATTCAGGGATTTACATTACTTTGACAGTATTTTGAGGCACTGAGCAGCCATGATCATCTAAAAAGACAGTGCTTTTTGGATTAATAATCTTGGCTGCTCAGTGCCTTAATCTTTATATTTCAGTAAAAAGATCCCTCACTAGATCCTGTTATGGTTGGTACGGATCTGGCCAGTAACGATCTAACTAGATGTGCTCTATTTTTGTAATTTGCTGTTTTTGTTGTTGTTTTTTTCCCATAGATATCTGTGTGACTTCACGTACTATACCTCTTTGTACAAGAGCCAGGGCAAATCTGTGTTCATCCATGTGCCTCCTCTAGGAAAGCCGTATACAGCTTCACAACTGGGCCGTGCTTTACAGATCATTATAAATACTATCCTGGACATGCTGGAACAATCAGAAGACCAAATCACTTGCCATCAAAAACACTGACAAAGGTCTATGTATGGTAAAACTCCGCAGACCCGCTAGGGGGATAAAGAAACACAAAAATGAGGATTTGATTTTATACCACTGACGATGTGTTTTTCGGTTTTGAAAAATATTGTTTTATCCTCTAGGCAAAGTTGTCAAATTTGTCCCACTACTGCCAAAAGTACTGTAAGTTAAGGGAAGAGACAAATTTAAGAGCATTTTTTCAATGCAAATAATATTAATATGATTGAGCAGTGTACTAAATCAGGTGTTTTTAGTTTTTCAATAAACTACTTTTTCGTACAGCTTTTTAAATGCCAAAATAAAGAAAAACAAAATGTCCTTCTGGGTAGAGGTTGACTTTATCGGTTTAAACTTTAAATAATGGCGTAGAATTTAGTATATGCCAGCTTTCAGTGCTTTGGAATTTTGGGACTGGACAAGAATGATCACTTGACTAGTTCATAAAATTCTTAAAGGCAGTTGATCACTTTTTTTGTCTGGTGAGTATGACCTTGTGGCCAATAGTTTCTTTGCTTTTCATTGTCTATTAATTCAAGTACCGAATGACAGGTTAAAAAAATTCTTATACATGTAGAGCAAAACAATAAAAGCCTTGCAAATAAAATCTACAATGCCAAATAGGATCATTTACTTAAGGGTATGAGAATTATATATATACATTTCTTTAAAAAAAAAAGTGTGATTAGAATAGATTATTGCTGACATTCCTATGCCCTGTCATCTCCTATCTCTGATTTACTTGAGGCATTTTGAATGTTTTACATATAAACAACTCTGTTAGCACAATATAGGGTTTTTTAATTTAAAACAGGGTTATGGTATGTAATGATTTCTGACACACAGCACAATTTTTTTTTTGGGGGGAGGGGGGTTGGAAAAGGTAACTATGGGTGTCTGTCGGGTGACCTTTGTAATTTTGTAGCTTGTGTGGACTAGTTAATTTCTTACAAAAAGGAACAAAATTCTAGCCTCAGTGCCATTGAAGCTTGAATTACTTTGCTGAATGTAACCGCTGGCATTGGCATGACAATATTTAGGTACTTTCCTCTTAGTTTTGTTTTTTTTCTATTGATGCATTGCATTTTGGTACCTTCATTTAATATTTAAAGGGAATTGTGTTCATTATGTAAAGGAATTTTCAAGGTTAAATTTTTGTCGACGGGTCTGTCAAACTACATATTTGTTATAGCTTGAGCATAGATGGGCCCCATGGCTTCTCATTTCTTGCATATGCCAGCAAGATGTGCTTGTCATAATTCTGACTCTTCCTGTCGTCTGCCTTTTTTGAGGTTTGACAGTTTCTACTCACTTTTTCTTGTTCCACCACCTCTTCATTCTCCATAATATAAAATAAATATAGTAGGGACATTTTGACCTCCTCAAAATGGCCATAGTAGTTGTGTACACTCAAGAACTTAATTGCAGATAACTCCCTAGTCCCCAAGAGACATAAGGCATTGTTGGGTGGCCTGGCAGCATCTCCCCAAAACATTTTAGGACATCGGAAAACCCAAATATAAACAGACTGTGAATTTAAGATTTAAAAACATGGATGATTTCTTGTAGACTTTAGAGCCTGAACACCTTAATCTACCTGATGTTTGGAATATATAAAAAGGTGTGTATTTTTCACACAAAAAGATACTGGACTAAAATCATAGACATTGCCTTGATTATGTTTGCTATGATCATCAACCTGGCTTTAAGAATGAGTCATAGCTACAACATTACACATATAAAACTGTAAGTGCCATTTCTGCAAATATTTTTTTGCTATTAAAATTCCACATCTAAGACTTGATTTTTAGTCTCATGTTGCAGACGTGCTCATTTCTTTTCGGGTTAGCTGTAATGAGGGTACAGGGATCGCTACTTCCAAAATGGGTTAGGTTTTTGCTGCATACGGGGCATGAATAATTTCTGTACAATTTCTGTACAATCAGAAGAAGTTTACATTTATTTTGCTGTGTCAAGTTGAGCAAAGTATCGAAAATATTGCTACTTAATTGCATAATACCCCACTTTGAATTACAAATTCAAAGTAGCTGCTGATATTTGAAATTATATTACAATTAAAAAGTACTAATGAGGTGTAACTGTGGAGGGGGGGGGGGGGGTTTATAGCAGTTAAAAAATTGACAGAAAGACCCCTCCAGATGCCTGTGAAAAATGTTATTTGTTAATATAAATAATAGCTATGTTTCTCACAAAGCCAGTAGAGTCATCTGCATGTAGTAAACCAAGTCTACACATCACAGATAACCCTTATACACCAGATGTTAGAGCAGCCTAATTGGCACCCACAACTACAATTCCATGTCACCGGGCCTGCTAATTATGGGAAGAGGGGTACGCCCCCCTGGAAAGCGTTAGGAAGAACCATAGCTGGCAGATCCAGTGACATGTTATTGTAGCTGTGGGTGCTGATTGGGCTGCTATTTATATTAATAAATGTAATGCACAAAGACAAGGTGTCATCCTTGTGTGGTTTTTTTTTTTTCATTTGCATTGATTTGTGAAGATTTTGGATTGTTTAGAAATGGATACGAATAGCCAGTGGCGCCAGTTACTTTGCATATACAATGATTTATGTGAACCTCCAGATGCCTGCATGCTGCATCTTCTCTCAATGTGGTGCCCCTGTATCCCAGAAATGCAGGGTGCTAGTACGCCAGCTTCCTGGTCACTGGCTTTGAGGTAATTTCATGCACCATATGGTTGGCACATCACACTATCCAAGGGCTAAGTGTCAAAGGGCAGGAGAAGGTGGGAACAGACCTAAGAAACTGGCTGGTACTTGCATCACAAATTCTGGGGATGCAGGGGGGTCTATATAAGGATCAAATAGGTTGTGCAGTTGCCTAGAGTTGTCTACTATTCATAGTAAAAAGTAATTTAAAAAAAAAAAATCTCCTAGAGATTTTTATTTTTTTAATTGTAACTGAATAGGAATATTCAGTTGTATGTTGTAATAAGAAACATCCGCTAGAAGAAGAAGAGTCCATCACAGGAGCATATTACTTACTTTATTCATAGAGATATATATATATATATATCTCTATCACACACTCACACTCTGTTAGAGTTACAATCCACTTGAAACCTCCTATTTTAGCCTAAATGTGTCTCTCTTTCTCTCATAATTCATTGTGAATAATACAAGTGAGGACAAAATTTAATTCTTGTAGCCTGCTGTGGTACACCACATGTAAGAGATGGTTCTCCTAATTTAATGAAGTCGATCATTTAGTAAGCATAGAACTACAACAAATTATTATTCTATAGGGTCTTGGCATTCAGAAAATATATAATGTTGGGGGGTTTTACGTCATTTTCAGGCCTACAATGTGGAATATAACATGGGTGCAAAAAATGAAAAAAGGGCCTCAGTCATGAAGGGGTTAAATGTCATCAGGAGGGAAAAAAAAAATCAGTGGCCAGCTATCTGTCTTTGATAGGATGCATTCTTCTACGGCTAATGGTGATAGTTTATTATAACACATACTGTATGTCTGACTACCTCTGCAGTTTGTATATTTGGGTTTTATATTCACCCTGCTGTTGTAAGTGCCTTACACAAACCTACAGATCTTTCTGTCAATGTATGGACTGCATGTATAATCACTGCCTCTTTAGAAAAAAACACAAATGGCCTTAATGTAAAACTTCAGGATCCATGCATTTGCATACAGCCATTCTACCTCTGTCTCTAATGGGCATAAATGTGTTCTAGTTTGCAGCAGCATGTTATTTACCATTCAACCAAGTGATTCTACTACTTTTGCACAATACATGTCATAAACTGTATAATCAGAAATGCATATTTTAATGTCTTTAATAAATGGTAATATTAATTGTGTTTGAGACCTGGGTGCTATTTTTGTAGTGTAATTGTCTTCTGTCTGTGTATGAATATTGTGAGGCGCTGGCAGGGTTTTGGACAGTGTAAATGAGTCACCATCCACATTGGGTGCTGCCTGCATCAGAGCACTGCCTTGAAGAGACGGATACCTATGAAACAAAAATAGAGGCGCTTGAATAAGCTCATATTGGCAAATGCTAAGCAGCAAAAAATTAACTGCCTAGCAGATGTGACAGCTAACTTGAGCCCACCAGGCCTCCTTAAAGCAGCTGCAGCAAGAGAACCTGTCTCTACAGCAACAGATGGTGGTGCAGTGGCTGACTTCTACAACTGGTACAGAGCGCTTTGCAGAAATTGTCCTTGCAGGCAATTGTCCTTTTTACGTGGAAGGCTTAAGGCCTACTTGGAGCCCTACAAAATCAAGGGGGGTGATTTACTAACCTAAACACACGCACGCACCAGGTGTGTGTGATTTTTACACAGCAAAACGTATTTATCAACCAAAAAGTCTCTAAAAGCATATTTCCACTAATGCCATATATGGAAAAATCATGCACACGATGCATATATAATGCTGCTTCACAGTTTAGACAAAAATGGTTAGCTCATGCATTTACATTCCTGCATTCATCAACGCAAGCAACACAACATAGAGCTAATTTACACAACATCACCTTGCAAATTCATGCAGGGCTTTGCACAACACACCTGCTGGGTATGTACACACTACAAAGGTGTTTAGATTCCACCCATAGATCATGCTGGGAGGGAACACACTACAGAGGTGTATACATGTTCGTGGTCTGTTTATAAGGTTAGTAAATCAACCCCAAGATGTCAGAGTATTCTAAACTTAAAGAAGTCCAGGCTCTGTGTTACCATGGCTATTCAAGTGCAGCATTCAATTGCATGGGAATATGACTGTGAAGCCCACAATATCACAGATATATGATTTGTTTCACCTCACAAACACGTGGTTGCATCTAGAGGTGCTCAAGCCGGATGGTGGTGCAAATAGTCGGCAACAGTTACACCAAAACTTTGCCTGTTGAGATACAGTACATACCCCTGAGTGTGAATAAGCTGGTTTCCCTTGTGGAGTGCCATACTGCTACTGAGAGATTTGCTGCCCAAGCAAAACATG
>NW_017307671.1:112234-216679 GCF_000935625.1 Nanorana parkeri | reverse complement strand
AAGAAGGCTCCTAAGGAGGAGAGGTGAGACGCCTGTCAATGCTAGATATGATATATGTCTCCGAGCACAAAAGGAATCTCTACTTTTCAGACGCGGCATATTTGGTGCAGCTATCAATTAGAGCTGCAGCTAATGATTATTTTCAAAATCGATTAGCTGATTTATTAGGTTCGATAAATCGGATAAAAAAATAAAATACATTTTAAAAAATGGCTCCAGTGGTGGACTAGTTTGTATTGAGATTGTAGTTCATCACAGGAGCAAGCTTGGAGCGGTGGAAGTAAAAAAGAAAAAAAAAGTGTGGTGTGCAATATAGTGAAATGAAAAGTGTAAAATTATACAGCAATGAATGCAGAATGGCATCTGCTATAGAGGACTACAAATCCCAGCAATAGTACATTATACAGCACAATGCAGAATACCATCAGCTATAGAGGAGTACAACAAATCCCAGCAATAGTACATTATAGCTGGCGGTATTCTGCATTGCGCTGTATCAAAATGTACTATTGCTGGGTTTTGTAGTCCTCTATAGCTGGTGGTATTCTGCATTGCGCTGTATAATGTATTTTTCCTTGATTTGTAGTCCTCTATACAGCGCAATGCAGAATACCACCAGCTATAGAGGAATACAACAAATCACAGCAATACATTATACTAGGGCTGTGCAAATTAACGATTCATTTCTCGATTAATCTTTTTGATTGATTAAAATTATTTTGATCGCTAATGAAAACACTCACCTCTCCGCCGGCTTCCACTTGGGGACATCGACGTCAACGGACTACTCCTCCCTTCCCCAAGTGGCTCCATCGGGTAACGAAGGGAAGGGGGGAGGAGTCCGGCGACGTCGATGTCCCCAAGTGGCTCCGTCGGCTTATGAAGGGAAGGGGGAGGAGTCCGGTGAAGTCGATGTCCGTCCGTGACTCCCCCCTTCCCTTCGTTAGCCGACGGAGCCACTTGGGCCGGTGAGTTTGCCCAAGAAACTTTCGGCGCCAGCCAAGGCATTGGCCTATACACATACAGCACAGCAATGAATTAATACAATGAACTAGGATCACACTAATCCAGCACATTATTATTCTGAGTTGCCCCACTCAAGCGGCGGCCATATTGAGTGGGGCACGTGAGATTAATAACGTGCTGGATTAGTGTGATCCTAGTTCATTTTATTACTTTTATTGCTGTGCTGTATGTGTATAGGCCAATATAGTTGGATCTGTATGTGCGTTATAATTAATCAATATTGATCGATTAATCAATTTAAAAAAAATTTGATTATTCGAACACGAAAATTTTAATCAGTAACAGCCCTACATTATACATACAGTGCATAATGTATTGCTGGGATTTGTATTCCTCTATAGCTGATGGTACATTGTGCTGTATAATATACAGCACAATGTACCATCAGCTATAGAGGAATACAAATCCCAGCAATACATTATAGAGCACCATGTGTGGGACAGTGCAGGGTTACCTGAGCAGTCTTCCAGCAACTTGTTTCGGAGATCGGGCCTGCCTTGTGAATGTGAGGCAGTGAGGAGGTGTGGCGTGTGGAGCGTGGATGCAGGCAGGCGGGTCTGGCAGTGGCAAGCGTGAGGTGGGGAGGAGGTGTGGCGCGCAGCGTGTGTGGAGCCGTGAACGGACCAACCGATCGGAAGCCGATTAATCGATGATTGAAAAAGTTGACAAATTTTTCAAGCATCGATTAGTTGTTGCAGCCCTACTATCAATTGTCCCATATTACAGGTGCCCATGAAATTTGGCCTGGGAAGGTTTATGACACTATTTGCCAATCCTGTTCTTGCAGCACATTTAGGAACTGAGACTGAAAAACAAATATGTCTTGCTTCCATGTAAGAACACCCAGTGGAGGCATTGTTAGACTTTAGGAGCCTCGTAATCTTGGGTTATGCCAGTCTGACTCTGGCAACTTTGGCTCAGACTGTATTGGAGCACTCTGCATACACGACAGCGCTGAAGACTATCCTACTGCAGTGCTCACAGTAGAGATGCCTAGTACAACTGTAAGCCCTCATTCACACCTGAGCAACAGTGTCTTCGGCGTAGAAGTGCCTGTTTTGTGTAGCATGTTCTTGCACATTGTTACGTGCGTACATAGTCACGTGTTTTTGCAAGCAGATCATGACACACTCGTGAATGGACGAACATGTGTTTTACGCTCTGAAAAATTTGCAAAAAACACGTTTTTGAGCATTTCTGTTGAAGTCTATGGGGTCAAGAAGCCCATAATCTGCCAAAAAGAAGCTTATGTACTTTTTTCAAGCGACAGGCTTTTACTTCAAGCGACAAAATGCTCAGATGTGGCTGTTCTCCCCAAAGAGGGCAAAGACCACACACTTTGTGCTAGTTATTGGCCCATATCCTTGATTAACGTGGATATAAAAGTATACGCCAAGCTGATTGCAGAACGATTGAAGACCTTTATATCCGCTCTTCTCCACTTAAAGGTGTTGTCCCTGGCTTCACGGGAACCTAAGACTCTCACCTTGATGGCTTATGCTCCCCAACATCGCCTCCCTCTTTTTCTTCGCTCTGTAGACGCAGAGAAGGCTTTTGACTCAATTGGAACTTTCTGAAGGAGTCGCGTTACATACTGTAGGTATCCCATCTAATCTATCAAAAATGTTGACATCCTAGCCAATGGAGCATGGTATAGGCCAGCGGTGAGGGGAGAGAAGCCGCCCCCAGGAAGAGCTGTGTCGGCCGCACGGCGCCCTTGTTGCCATGGCGCCCTGTGCGGCCGCACAGCTTGCACACCCCTAAGGCCAGCCCTGCCCTTGCCTATAAGTGAGGTCTCCAAGACTAGACTAGAGAAAAACTAAAACGTGAACTTTAATGGCATCCCAGTCTTAGTTCCTAGGGTTCAATATTGAGTTGGCCCACCCTTTGCAGCAACAACAGCTTCAACTCTTCTGGGAAGGCGTCCACAAGGTTTAGGAGTGAGTATGGGAATGTTTGACCATTCCGGAAGCGCATTTGTGAGGTCGGTTACTGATGTTGGGCGAGAAGCCCTGGCTCGCAGTCTCTGCTCTGATTCAACCCAAAGGTGTTCTATCAGGTTGAGGTCAGGACTCTGTGCAGGCCAGTCAAGTTCCTCCACCTCAAACTCGCTCATCCCATGTCTTTATGTACTTTACTGTGTGCACTGGTGCGCAGTGATGTTGGAACAGGAAGGGGCCATCCCCAAACTGTTCCCACAAAGTTGGGAGCATGAAATTGTCCAAAATGTCTTGGTATGCTGATGCCTTAAGAGTTCCCTTCACTGGAACTAAGGGGCCAAGCCCAACCCCTGAAAAACAACCCCACACCATAACCCGCTCTTCACCAAACTTTGCACTTGGCACAATGCAGTCACGCAAGTACCGTTCCCCTGGCAACCGCCATACCCAGGCACGTCAATCAGATTGCCAGACAGAAAAGCGGGATTCGTCACTCCAGAGAACACGTCTCCACTTCTCTAGTCCAGTGGCGACATGCTTTACACCGCTGTATCCGACGCTTTGGTGATGTAAGGCTTGGATGCAGCTGCCCGGCCATGGAAGCCCATTCCATGAAGCTCTCTACGCACTGTTGTTGTGCCAATCTGAAGACCACACGAAGTTTGGAGGTCTGTAGCTATTGACTCTGCTATTGTTCCTATTGCTATTGTTCCCAGTTGCTTCCACTTTGTTATAATACCACTAACAGTTGACCACTACTATTTAGTTTATATATATACACACACACACACAAAGCACGGTTATCAGTTTTGCTCTCACTCTGTTGCACATGGCGATACCTGACATGTAGCACTATCGTTATTTGCGTATCCATTAGTATGCACATGTTCGCAGGGGTTGGGGACCTTACCTTTTTTTGTTGGTATTTTTAATTTTATTCTATTGTACTTTATTTTGTTAACCCTTTTTTTTCTTTCCTTCATTGCACACAAGCCCTCTATGTGATGGCACATTGGAGATGACAGTTTCTCTTTAAGTTGACTAGTGTCACTTTTCCACTTCAAAGAAGCTATTCAGGCGCACATAGCGATGGAATAGCTTCAGCCAGGGAATGACAGCTGCCAGCTGCAAGATTCTGCAGCTGAATGTAAACACAGCAGGCAGTGGGTGGGTGCAAATGCCAGCTTGCTATTGGCTATTTTAAATTGCAATAGCAGGCTGGCTATTGCACCTGCCCACTGCCTGCTGTCAACCAGCAGAAGAGGGACCTTAAGGAGAAAGTTCACCTCTCCTGGGGGAGCTCTCCTCACCGCTGGGCATCGGCTGCAGCGGCCTGTTTCCCCTCTGATCCCCACTGGAAGCAGCAGGGATCGGAGGGGACATAGATCCGATGAAACACTGGCTCCCAGTGCGGAGGAGAGAACTAGGGGATGCACACCAACTAATCAATAATGACAACGATTCTCATAATCGATTAGTTTGTTGCAGCCCTACATTCAAGTACCCTGTTAACAAAAATGTAGCTTATTTGTGTATCACTCAGCTGTAGATCCTCAAATCATCTCTGAATTGGTGCTGACACTGTCCTTCTTTCTGGAGGGTGGTTACTTTTGTTCCCCATGGTCCCTGTTTATGGTGTAAAGTAGCCACTGCTCCAAGCTCACTCTCATTATGGACTACAATCTCGTGTATAGTTTGCTAAGTTTTATTGAAATTATAGTCCATCCCAGGAGCAAGCTTGGAGTGATGGCTACTTTACAACAAAACATGTAACAATGTTTTCAGTCTTTCCAATAAGAAATTGAATATGCCAAGGCTGTCCCCTTTCCCCAGTGCTTTTCATTCTAGTTATGGAGACCATCTTGAAAAAGAAAATAGTTATTTCTCACTCTCCAAGAATCAAATGTGGTAACAAACAATTAAAACATGGCTTCTAAAATTCATCTGCAATGATAAATTCCATTCAAAATTTTAACACAAAAAATGGAGGTTAGAGACTTCTAGATCTACATTTACACTAGAAGACTACTCACAATATTAAAGTGATTGAATGGCCTTTTCAAAGTATTGAAAGATAATTATGAAAATGTAATTTAACAGTGTAACCTTTGCTTTAGAACAGGTATCCCTAAATGGCAGACCACAGTCTGGACACGGACGACGTCCTAACAACCAATGATAGCTGGTGTCCTCCTCCTGTCCTACTCCTCTGCAGTCATTGGTTGCTAGGAACGCTGTGACATCAAGCGTGTTCCTCTTGAAGATATGTTGTCCGCACACCATTCTGCTTCGGAATATCATCTTTATTTGTATTCCTTTACATGTGAATGCAATATTACTAAATCATGTGTGTTTCTGTCCCAGCATTACAGGAGGATGAAAGAATATTGCCTTCCGTCCTTTCCTGCAGCCTGCTCTGCCTCCTGGCTCCACCCCTGACCTACTAAGTAACCTAAGATATGTAAGGGCAGTAGTATAAAGGGGCGCTCTAAAGGGTACAACCAGAGTAAGGGGGCACTCTGATGTGGAGAACTAATTATTAGTTCTCCTCATCAGAGTGCCCCCTTACATTAATTACAAAAGTAATGAGTAGATCTGATGGGGACAGCCAATGTAAGGGGGCATTCTGATGGGGACAGCCAATGTAAAGGGGCACTCTGATGGGGATAACTGATGTAAGGGGGCACTCTGATGGGGAACTCTAATGTAAAGGGGGCACTCTGATGGGGAGTTGTCCTCATCAGAGTGCCCCCTTACATTATTTACAAAAGTAATAAGTAAATCTGATGGGGCCTTTAGTGTGAGGGGGCACTATGATGGGGACCACTGATGTAGGGCGCCCTCTAATGGGGCACCTAATGTAAGGGGGTCCTCTGACGGGGACACCTAATGTAAGGGGGCCCTCTGACGGGGACACCTAATGTAAGGGGGCACTCTGACCGCGACAACTGATGTAAGGGGGCACTCTGACCGGGACAACTGATGTAAGGGGCACTCTGATGGGGACACCAGTGGCGGACCTAAGGAACAAAGGGCTCTGGTGCAAGATTTTTTTTGGGCCCCCCCCCCCAAAAAAACCCACAAACACAGCGCTCTCCTCCCGCAGCGCTCGGCCGGCTGTCACTTTCTCTCCTTCCCGCTGGGACACAGCGGGGAGGAAAGAAAGCACGGATGCGCCGATGTATTAGCAGAAAAATTCCACTTTTGGCATTTAGCCAAAAGTGCAATTTGCGGCCAATATCTTTTGGCGGCCGATATATCGGTGCAACCCTAATATTTACAGCAATGCAGAATGGCACAGGCTATAGAGGACTACACATCCCAACAATACTTTATATAACAATAGCATTTCTGTATCAAGTACTGCTGAAATTTGTAGTCCTCTATAGAGGGTGCCATTATGAACGGATGATCCGACACTCTCGGCGCAGAGATGGGGGGCCAGCTGGCCGCTGGGTACCGTTCCGGCGCTGGGACTGTGCTGGGCCCCCCACAGGCCGAGGCTCTGGTGCGCCCGCACCGCCTGTACCGGCGGTCCGGCGGTAGTTCCGCCACTGGGGGACACGTACTGTGAGGGGGTACTGTGGGCTGAGCAACTAATGTAAGGGTGTATTGAGAGATATGAGATTTGGACCTGTGCTTGAAAAAAAAATCTAACTGTCAACTGAGCAACAGAGTAGCAGAGTTAGACAGAGCAAGCTCTACAACAGGGGTCATTTATACCAGATGCATTGGGGCTGTGCTGGACAGTTTTTCCAGCGCAATCCCAGTGTTAGACAAATCAATTTGCCTTGTTAGGATTGGGCTCAGCTCACACTACTATTGCGGTGGTGTGTACTGAAAAAAGTACTTCATGAAGTACTTTTTTTCAGCGCAGCAGGTCACGACGTGGTACAGCTGCACTGTGCCCAAAGAATTTAATGAAAGTGACATTTTAACCCCTTCATGACTGAGGTATTTTTTAAAATTTTTTGCACCTGTGTTATATTCCACATTTTAGGCCTGAAAATTACTTAAAATCCCCATGCATTATATATTTTCTGAAAGCCAAGACCCTATAGAATAAAATGGTGGCAGTTGCAAATTTTTATGTTGCACAATATCAGCGCAACTCCTTATCAAACCCTAAAATTTAGTGAAAATTGCACTTAAATGCCCCAAAACACAATTTAAAAAATCAATTAAAAAAAATATATATATATAAAAGATGAGGTTACATCGAGTAAATAGATACCCAACATGCCCAGGTTAAAAATTGTGTGCACCCGTGACAAAATTTAGTACACCAAAAAGTCCGTAGAGGACGCTTTAAAAGCCACCACAGGTCATCAGTTTAGAGATACCCCAAAATACTGGCCCTAGAATTATTGGTCTCACTCTGGCATGCGCGGCAATACCCACCTTGTGTAGCGCGATCGTCGTTCTCATACGTAAGCGCACCCGATGCATGTTTACGTGAAGACGTACGTGCTTGCGGGGGCTTTAAAACATTTTGTAAATTATTTCTACATTTATTTTATTTTATATTCATTTTAAAAACTGTTATTTTTTTAACTTTAATTGCTATCACATAGGGGGGCTTACAAGGCCCCCATGTGATAGCAGATTAGTAGTGACAGGTCCAAAAGACCCCTAGTATCACCTTTATACTCTGAATAAGTTATTGAAGTGCAGAATCCGGAGCCAAGCACTGACAGCTATGGGACCGGAAGTGATGTAATCTGCATCTAAAATTTTACTCACCAGACCTTGAATTTTAATTAATTACCCTTGCTTTAGATGCATTTTGGAAAATGTGGAATATGACAATTAAAAAAAAACAAAAAAAAACTTATACATCAAATTATTAAATATACAATAGAAATATGGCAATAATTGAATGATCAACTCAACTGTACTTATCTTTCAACAGCTACAAATATCACAGTAATTCCATGAAAATTGCCATTTTGTAAAAATTGCAGCATGCTGTTATAAAGTCATTACACCTTCAAAAGTAATTTTTTTTCCCACCTTATTACAATCATATTATATATCGTGCTTTTAAAGTTCAAAATTCTTTCAAAGATCTTTACTAAATTATACTGAAGACATTTAAAAAAATAACATCTCCTGAATTAAAGAATTTTGAATAATATTTACTTAAAGCCCAACTAAATAAATAACCCTTGCCCCTTGCAATAACCATTTTTAACTTTTTTTTCAGCATTCAGCTTTAAATGTATTTAAGACCCCTCAAATATTTTTAATATGTTATTACATTCAGTCAAATTAAAACCAAATCTTTGTTGAATTAGGAACTAGATTTCTAAAGATCTCTCTTTTTTTTTTTAAATCACAGCAATCTAACAGGGTTATTCACAAAAGGGTGAAGAGTTTGGAGAAGGCAGGAGAAGTGGACAATCTAGGGCAACATAGCTGATTTAGAAAAATTGTCCAATTCAGCTCACTTTCCAGTCCAGCTATGTTGGCCTAGATTGTTCACTTCTCCTGCCTTCTCCAAACTCTTCATCCTTTTGTGAATAACCCTGTAAATGTCTTTCTCTCACAGCAGGTGAGATAACACCTTAAGCAGTAATTGTTCCATTCCACATCCATACCTTTATGAATGGAATGGCCTAAAAAAAGGAACAATTGTACGGAGCCTGTTTGAACAAAGCAGGTTGCAGGAACTTTTGGTGTTATTCTGACTCTGATTGTTGTGCTAGTGACTTATCCCTTGCTGAGACCTCTATGCCTGGCCTGTATAAGCAGATACACTCACTGAGGACAATCCTTATCAGATAGCTGAACTCACCGATACCTTTTCATCCCCAAGGGTTGCTTTATTCTGTACATCAGACAACAGGATACAGCATATGAATGGTTGCGGTATTATGCGGTCAAAAGATGATACTTTCGTAGCGTACTATGCAGAATACATGTGTCCCGTTACATGTGGCCTGTTAGATCCATCCATGACACAGGAAGTGCTATACTCGAGAAGAAGGGCGGAGCATACACACAAGGGAAATGTGTCATGGATATCAGGGAAGGGAGCATGGAAAAACAAGTGCATTACCAAAAAAAGGCCACTAGATGGCAGCATAGGAACTAACAATAGAACAGCAATAAGAAAAAATTATTTAAAGAATAAAGTATATACATTCTCATCTACATTAATGTTAATATGAACTGTGTAACAGCATATTCCCCGTCTGGCATTGTAAATGTCACTATATACACCATAACGGTAGTTATACAATTGCAAATAAACAACAGTGCCTTTGATGTCTTGAAGACCTGAAAGACATAAGAGAAAACATGCATATAATGCAATAACAATAACTCTTAATATAAGGCTTCAAGTTATGTCAACTAAAGTTCAAGACACTTTCTTCTGAAGTCACAGGTAGGATCCAGCAGCATACGTAAGCAAGTTCAATCGCCAAACGGCAAGAGCAAAATAAGTTCTCAAGTCACCTCCACCTTACGTACCTTACTGTCATCACTAAGAACGCTCTTAACAATAAGTCCCATGGGCCACTCGATTCTTTCGGCTTGCTGGTCCTTGAGCAGAACAACATCTCCTACTTGGATGTTAGGGTTCAGGCGTTGCCATTTCCTGCGTCCTTGCAGAGTAGAAAGATACTCCATCTTCCAACGATTCCAGAAGCAGTTGGCAAGGTGTTGTACTCGCTTCCACTGGTCATAGCACAGATTTCCAGCTTTAAAGTTTCCAGGTAAAACAGGAACGGACCCAAGTTTCTGGGTAAGAAGAGTAGCTGGAGTAAGGATGGTTGGGGGTCTCTGGATCTGTAGACACTGGAACAAGTGGTCTAGAATTAATTATGGCAGATGCTTCTGCCAGGAAGGTGGTTAGAATCTCATGTGTAAGTCTTGTGGAGTTTAAGTCCATCAGCATAGAGTCCAGTATTTTTTGTGTGATACCTATCATTCTCTCCCATGAACCACCCATGTGGGAAGAATGAGAATGTACAGCCTTTTTCAGTTAAAAGGTCTTGGATTGGCCTAGAGTTGAGCTGTAACTCTCGACAGGCTCCAACGAAATTACTTCCACAGTCAGATCTTAATGTCTTGACTGGTACTCTGATGGCAAGAAATCGTCTTAGAGCATCGATGAAACTTGGGGCATCTATAGATTCTATTACTTCAATGTGTACTGCACGCACACTCATACAAGTGAACACCACTGCCCATCGTTTGCTATTTGCTTGGCCACCTCGAGTTCTGTGGGCTGTTACCATCCATGGTCCAAAGACATCCAGACCAACATGAGTGAAAGGTGGGTCAGTACTAAACCTGTCATCTGGCAAATCTGACATTTGCTGTTGTTGATGTTTACCTCTTAGTTTACGGCACTGAACACAGCTGTGCAGTGTAGCTGTAATCTGTCTTTTTGCTCCTATAATCCAAAGGCCTGCAGCCTTATGGCACCCTCTGTGAAGTGTCTACCTTGGTGCTTAACCCCTTCATGGTAGTGCCGTATGAGCAAAGTGGTGATGTGATGGCGAGCAGATATAATGAGAGGATTCGGTTCTTGCTCACTCAAATTAGCCTTGTTTAAGCACCCCCCAACCCTTAACATGCCATCATTGTCAATGAACGGGTTCAGGTTAGCAATTGGACTGTTTTTTGGAATGACGCTCTTGTCGCGGATACATTTAATTTCTGAGCCAAAGACATCCTGTTGTACACTGCGTATTATGATCAGTTCACCTTCAGCAATGTCTTTTGCAGTAAGAAGCTTTTGGCACATGTACCAACCTTGACATTGAGCATCTGTTGGCTTCGTGTGAAAGCAGTGTGCAATATGGACTAACCTTGCGGTGGTGCGTGCAAGCCTTGTCCACTTGGAAAATCGTTCAAAGCGTTGGCAGCCCAAGACGAGTCTTTGTTCAGTTCTGGTGACAAGGGTTTTAACTAGGGTTGCACAGATACCCAGTACAGTACTCGGTACAAGTACGAGTACATGTACTGACTTTTACATTCCGCTAGGAATCAATCACTCTCCCTGGACGCATGTAATCATATCACGTATCATTACATGCGGTGTGCATGCGTTTACATGGAGCTGCTGTCACCTGATCATTAACTTGACTAGGTGACAGCTGTCACTTGAAAACGCCAGATTAGGGATTTCTGCTGCAGTCTAAGCAGTCTCCAATAAAGTTTCTTGTGGATGTTTTCAAGGCTAGTTATTACTTAAATTATTATTAAAACCAGTAGCAACTGAATGCAGTAGCAACTGAATGCTATTTATTATAATAAAGAGTAGATGCATAGTCCTATACAACCGGCCCTTTGAGGGTAACCATACTGCTGATGCGGCCCCCGATGAATTTGAGTTTGCCACCCCTGATCTACACCATACTCCTTTTCTCCATCAAGAGCAGTCCTTCATAGACCGTATGTTGCAACAGCAGGTGAGGGGCTATTTCCGAAAACATGTACCTTCATGCGGTATTCAATCCTCTCATTTTCCATGTTGTTGTCACGGTGCCACAGAAACCTTAGAAAGTTCCTATGGTCTTCTTGTACAATAAAGCAATTAAACATTTGTTCAATGTCAGCAGTTATGGCAACTGGCTCTCTTCTGAACCTCATAAGCACACCTACAAGGTTGTTGGTTAGGTTAGGACCAGTGAGAAGAACATCGTTCAGGGATACGCCTTGATGCTTGGCACTGGAGTCAAATACTACCCTGATTTGTTTTGGCTTACGTGGATGATACACTCCGAAGAAAGGCAGGTACCAGCACTCATCGTGTCTTTGAAGTGGTGGAGCTGGCTCAGCGTTATCCTTGTCAAAGATCCTTTTCATAAAAGCAATGAAATGGTCCTTCATTTCAGGCCTGTTCTTTAGTGTTCTTTGAAGTGAGTTGAATCTGGATAACGCCTGTTCACGATTGTTTGGCAGTTTGACCTTTGCAGCAGGAAGAGGTAATGGTGCAACCCAGCTGTTAGACTCATCCTTGAAGAATTCTTAGTCCATTATTTTGATGAACTCTCTGTCTTCAACTGACAAGGCTATTTTGTTGTCATCACTTGTAGTACAAAACACTGTGGTACCTAGGTTGTCATCACAAAGGATAGGAGTGACATCAGGTACTTGGATGATGTCAAGAGGCTTCTCCTTTACTTCATAATGGTGAGGGCACTGTTTGAAGTGGGATACACGTCCATTTCCTAACATGTACGTTTTGAAGGAGTGGATCTCAGATGACGTACGCATTCTATCCAAGCATACATATCCCACTATTACCCATCCTAGATCAAGTCTTTATGCATAAGGGGCATCGTTGGGTCCATCACACTGCTCGCGTACCTTATGTACTCTGAGAATGTCTCTTCCTAGCAAGACCAAGATTTCAGCATTCATGTCTATTGCAGGAGTCT
Source organism: Nanorana parkeri (assembly GCF_000935625.1). Classification (NCBI taxonomy): domain Eukaryota; kingdom Metazoa; phylum Chordata; class Amphibia; order Anura; family Dicroglossidae; genus Nanorana; species Nanorana parkeri. The sequence goes on along the minus strand of NW_017307671.1, from coordinate 204,315 downwards.
CATTAACAAGGTGCCTTAAGTGAGGATGGTGATATGCGGCCTCTGCAGTAGGAATCTCCTCCCTTTCGTCTGGTGTCTGGTCACACTCAACTAATGTTGGTAGGTGTATGCCCTCTCCCTCCTTGATATGAGAGACCATGAACCCATCGACCCTTCTGCCGAAGGTCTCTACATGACCAGAACAGGTTCTGAGAGTATACGGTGTTGCATGACCCTTTATGCCAAAGATCTCAAAGAATTTAGGCTTAACCAGGGATCTGTTGCTCTGTTCATCTATTATGGCATACATTCTGGCATCTTTCTCAGGTTGACCCTCTGGGTATATCTTGACTAGGCATACCTTGGCACAGTATTTGTGATATAAGCCTTCTCCACAGACTTCTGTGCATGAAGAAGAAACATTCTCTTTGGCTGGAGCATGACTTTGTTGCTCCCCGCCAGGATTTGAGACAGGGGTGAAGGTACGTAGCTGCTGTGGGTTGTCTGGAAGTGGAGTAGGATGCATAGCTGTAACATGTTGCTACTTCATTCTGTGCACTTGATGACAACTTTACAGTCTTTGGCAAAATGACCATAAGAAGCACAGCACCTGTAGCATACTCCAAGTTTCTGGAGAATCTCCCTGCACTCTTGTAAAGTCTTTGCCCTAAGCCCACAACATTTCTTTAGAGGGTGAGGCTTCTTGTGGATAGGGCACTGACGATTAGGATCTTTCTCTCTATCAACCGAATCACTCTGGTATGCAGAAGACGATACGGGTGGTGAGATGTCTGTCATATTAACAGATATTGCTCTATTAAAGTCTCTACGTTTAGCTGCTGTGTTATCATACCTTGATGATGATGATGAAGCAGGCAAGTTGTGTTCACTGAAGCTGGGATCGTTTCTCATCCAGGCTTGATCACTGATGAACCTGCAAAAATATGAGAATGGAGGAAATTATACGTTATAGTCTCTTTTTTGTATCTTGAGCCCTGTTGCGCCCATTTCTCTTGCAGGCCGTATGGCAGTTTAGACACCACTGGATTGACACCATGAGCAGTGTCCAAGAAGCTTAGTCCAGGTAGACGTGGGTCTGTCTTTGCTCCATGAGGAGGTCACTCCGTTCTTGAAGCTTGCGATAGTCTTTGTTCCCTATTTTTGGGAAGTTTTGCAATCTCTTGAATAGAGCGCTTTCTTTGGCTTCAGAGCTACCATAGGCTTGTTCAAGTCTTACCCATGCAGCAACAAGACCTGCATCTGGGTGGTCAACATGTACTGTTCTCAGTCTTTTAACATGATCTGCAGACTCTGTCCCCAGCCACTTTATGAGCAAATCAAGTTCCTCCTTGGTAGTAAGGTTGAGATCAGCAATAGCAGCCTTGAAGGTAGATCTCCAGGCCCTGTAGCTCTCTGGACAGTCGTCAAACCTTGAGAGGCTAGTGTTAATGAGCTCACGGCGTAGCGTATATCTGGCGAAGTCATTCAAGTCTGATCTCTCACTCTTTGGTGCCGAAGTAACTTGTGAAACCCCTTGGGTGTGAAAGTTCTCTGGTGATGTAGGGTGAGGTTTACCAGGATAAAATGATGTTGCAAGAGCGTTTTAACTTTGGTATAGTCTCTAAGGCTTCTGCTGGCTGTGGCTTGAGCTGCGGCTTGTCACTGGAAGTCACCTTGTTGGCAGGAGTTGATGTGGTTTTCTGCGTAGATGCATTTGTGTTGCGGACTTGAGGAGGCTCAGGTATTTGGAGCTGGGAGCTCTCTGTGTTGAGAGTCAGAACAGTGTTGTTAGTAGGAGGTACAGGAGATGACTCTGTGTCGTTGAAAATGTTATGCCTTAGTACATATTCACTGGTGCGTTCGACTGGGTCTTCCAGTTCTGCTGGAATAAGGCAGTCTGAATAAGTACTTTGTCCCGTAGCTTGTTCAAGGACTTTCAGCCTTGCTAGGGAAGCTGCTTCCTCCCCTTCCATTTGCAGAATCTTTATTTGGGAATCTGCCTCTGCTTGTTGAGCAGCCATTTGTGCTTGGAGAGCCTTGCTCTGGGCTTCCATCTCTGCTTGGTGAGCTGCCATCTCTGCATGGCGAGCTTTGCTCTGGGCTTCCATCTCTGCATGGCGAGCTGCCATCTCTGCATGGCGAGCTGCCTTCTGGGCTTCTACCTCTGCTCCCTTTCTGGTAAAGGAGCTTTGCGCTTTTTTTGATTCCGCATCAGCGCAGGCCTCTATTACCTTGTCGCTTAATGTTGAGAACTTCTGAAGCGAGAGGATCTAGAAGAACTGCAGTGTTGATGTGGATCTGTGAGATCTGGTCTCCTGCAGTTGAGCAATGCAGAGTTCTGCCTTTTCTTTGGCAACTTCCACTAGGAGATCCCTTTGCTGGTCAGTTCTGCTGAAGAGTCCTCTATATTACAGTCCTGCAAGAAAGCTGAATATTTTGCAAAACAGCTGAAATACCTTTTCTGTTTCAATATTTTTATTGTTTAAAACAAAGTAAACACAGATAATGGGTTCACAGTGCTCCAAAATAGGAGTTAGTCAAGGAACAATACAAACATAATGAATGCAAAATCATATCCTATGATGTTTAGCGTTAAGAGCAAGCAGGTGTCTCGCTCGTAGCCATGTGGCAAGAATTTACATTTTGTGTACCATCAAAGTTAACAGGTTTTACACCTCTTAGGGGAGAACCCAGGAAGGGAAGGTAAGACCAAGGGGGAAGGGAGGATGAGATAGCGGGGAAGAAGGATGAGATAGCGGGGAAGAGACCCTCCAGGGAGAAAAGGAAGAAGAGAGGAGCAAGAGGGGAAAGGGGGAAGGGTAATGGTATCCCTCATACCAATAGTGTTGGCAGGTCCCACCTCGGACCGTCATTCATTGCTTTTGATCAGCAGCAGAGTCAGCCCAGCCCCTCCACTAATACCTGAGCCATTTCAAAGTTCAGATCCCATCAGATACCCTGGTAGCGCATTGGATCCATGTTAGGGTGGCGATACTTGAGCCAAGGTTCCCAGATACCCAGAAACGTATTATATTTGTCTTCTAAAATACTGGAAAGGCGTTCATTAAGCATAACATTATCTAGCCTATTGCCAAATTCCACATAAGAGATTTGTTGTTTCTTCCAGTTGCCTGCCAAGGTCAGCTTAGCTGCTAGGAAGATGAAGTGTATTAAGGCTCGCTGTGTTTTAGGTAATCCAGGTATAGACAAGTGGAAGAGGGCATATTGAAGGTCTCTGGGAACACGTATGTCAAAAAGGGAACCAAGCAGTCTAAATATATTTATCCAAAAGCGAGTGTCTAATGGGCATCGCCACCATACATGTATCATATCTTCCACTTCCCTGCAACCTCGGAAGCAAGCATTCGAGGCCGAAGGGAATTGGCAGGCCAACCGTGCCGGGACCAGGTACCATCTCATTACCACTTTATATGCAACTTCAGCATTTGTGAAATTTATAGAGCAGCTCGCCATATTCCTCCACATCTGCTGCCAGTCTTTGCGACCCATTTCTGTTGTAATTCCCCCTCCCAGCCTCCGACATACTTGTGGTCGGAGTGACTAACCAGCCTGTTCAGTTGGGAATATAATATTGTCACTAGACCCGGGCCCCCCGGTGAGTGAAGACAGATATGTTCAAAACATGTGAGAGACCGGGTAGGGTCCCCTCTTAGTCAGGGTGGAGATCCAATGGTGAAATTGGATGTATCTATAACGTTCAACCTCAGGTATCTTGTTATGTTCCCGTAGGTGGGTCCATGAAGGTATGGCAGGGGTGCGCAGGAAATGGGGTCGTCCATACCCGGCCTAAACAATGGTTGGGCCAATAAGGGGAGAAGTGGTAAGTATGGCGAGAGGAAGTTTGCCGAATACTTGAGGGAATCCCACACTTGTAGAGCATGCACCATTAGGGAACTCAAATGCTTGGGCCTGTCACAGGATGGTAGCCAGGGCAATGCAGAAAGAGGTAATGGGGAGCAATTTGGAATTTCCAACATAATCCATAACGGCGGAGACCTGCGTTGATGTATGGTTATCAATGGTAGGAGCGTGCACTGAAATGCTTCGAGCTGAGCTGCTGAGCTTTACTAAGGACTGTATTTGCTGAGAAATACGGTAAAGTCCTGGGACTATCACACTAGGAGTGTATGGGAGAGCCTGATGTCAGTTAGACAGAAATACGATGTTTTGGTGAAAGGCAAATGAACTGTTTTGTTTCATTAGGCTGAAGAAAAGAGGATAATTATGTAAAGTACATGGATTGTTGACCTTTCACTCAAAGGTCAACAATCCTTGTACTTTACATAATTATCCACAATTTTAACATGAAAGGACAGGTTTTTATTCACTCAAAGGCTTTGAATGAATAAAAACCTGTCCTTTTATGTTAAAATTGGCTTCAGGAGTGGTCATTTAGCGCTCACCATTGTGCTAAATTCCCCAAGCTACAACCATAAATATAGAAAGTTTTGAATTTTTGTGATGATTTCCCAACATAATGAAGCTGAACTGTTTGCTATGATTGGTGGGTGGGCTTACATATCTACACACTACATATAACCCACTAAAGATTTTCAGAGCCTAGTGCCTAGCTTGTTGCCATCAGTGGGTTGTTTTTTTTAATGTTCCCTTTTTAACTGATTTTAGTTCTGTTTTCTTTTACTTATAAAGGATTCCTTACATTTTGGGAAAATTGGTTGCCTTTCAATTTTTGATACTGAGAGATTTTACCATTTGCTGGTAGAAAAAGAGAATTGCAGCGCAGTTAAAGAAGAACTCCAGTAATTTTTGTTTAAGCTTTGCAGTGGGGGTACTGCCTCACTGCAAGGGTTAACTGCTCGTTTGTGTCTAGGTAAAAATAAATACTCACCTGAACCACAGATCCAACTGGCTTTAAAAGGTCTTGCGATGGTTGTAAAGTAATTAAAAAAAACGTACGATCTGCCCATCTTGGACAGGCAGATCGCACTCTCGATCATCGCAAGCCCGCCCCCCTGAGGGGCGGGCTTCCGATGACCGCAATGCTGAATGGGCAGTGTGCGCGTGCGCACACCAGCCCGTTTGGCATTTGTCTCCTGAGCACCGTTCAAACCAGCCGAAAATCGTACGATTTTTGGCTGGTTTTATAGCGTGCTCCTTAGACAAAAGACGTGCGACCGTACAGTAGAAACAGTCGCGCATCTTCGTTCACACTGCTTGATTCTCGTATGATCGCGGGATTTCCATATAAAAGTCACATATAAAAAAAGTAGAAAACCCCTCAAACATTTTTAAGTCCCCCACCACCACGTTTAGGCACATGTAAATGTAAATACGCATTCGAAAATTTCGGTAATTTTTCCTTATTATAGTAAAAAATAAAACCCCCCAGTGGTGATTAAATACCATCAAAAGAAAGCTCTATCTGTTCCCAAAAAATGGTATAAAATTCATTTCAGTACAGCGTTGCATGACGGAATAAACGTTAATCAAAGTACCGCAGCGCTGAATACTGAAAAATGGGAAGGGGGTTTAACACCCTGGACTTCAAGTGGTTAATGCAAGTCAGTGGAGGCGTGAAACATTGCATTAGCAGTCAGTAGAGTGCACAGTTGTAGTGGAAGTCAATGAAAAACTATGGTCAGTGGAGAAGGGTGCCATTGAAGTGACAGTCAGTGGAGAAGTGTGCAGGTACAGTGGTGGTCAATATTGTTATGTACTGTATGCTGTGTGAATGGGAATACAGAAAATCCCCTATATGAAGAAATCCCTAATTGGAGCTGGTCTAGTAAACAGGTTTTAGGGTTACCCTTAGTGTAACGTGTGTGACAGCTTCCCTGGATACCCACAGCAGACTCACTTACTTCCTATATGCGGCCAGTGAGAGTGAAAACTACACTGTTTCCCAATCTAAGGGACGGAACCAAGACGACCTGGACGCTGTCCGGTCTGCAGCAGCTGACTAGCCTGCACAATTTAGGCTGGGATCGAGAAGTGCGAGCGGGTTGTTGCCACTCGATCCCCTTCAGCTTTGGGCTTTACTACATTACGGACACACCGCTGTGAGGATTCCAGTATATTTCATTTTGCCGTGCGGCCGCACAAGCTTGAAACCACCTTGGATGTTTCCGCCACGGATTGGAAACTAAACCCCGCGGGCGAGTGTGAGCATAGATCAGTGGGCGGAGAGACATCCCCAAGATCCTAGGCTTTTACAAAAAAGAGTTGGATTTTCCGGAATTGCTACTGAGCAGTCTTGCTCCATTGTGAATTATACATCAGCACAGGATCCTACAAGGATTGTCCCCCACTTTAAATCATAAGCGACGTGAGTAAGCTCAGATACAAAGTATCCACCTTTGATTGTGGCCATTGTGCTTGCACCAGTGACTACCTGCCGTTCAGATTATCATTCTTACCGGGTTATCCTAAGGGAAGTCATTTTAATTGTTTTTAAATGTCTTGTTGTAGGTGTTTCTACTGTTTATTTTGTTACTATTACATTTTGTTACTCATGAATACTCTATATGTGTAAACCTGTTTACTAGACCAGCTCCAATTAGGGATTTCTTCATATAGGGGATTTTCTAGTGTTGTACAGTCTAATTGAAACCCTGGAGATTGGTATTTACTTTTGCTATACACGGCGTAGTTCCTTCTGTCCCCCGTAGCTTTTTGAATACAGAACAAACATATAATTTTCATGACAAACATAAAGTGGAAATACACTTTAGGAAGGCAATGTGCCATACTGTATTTTACCACAAGGTGGCAAAACTTAGCTTCAGTAGTGTAGTTGAATTTGCACTGAAGAACTATTAGCTCTGTATATAGTTTAGTTTGCTTTGAAATATATATTTTTTTTCATACAAAGAACACCACTTCTCCAATGGCTGCCAAAAAGCTGCCCTATAGCTAAACAATTAATTTGTATTTTATATGCTTAAGAGGATCCTTTTTTTAAATGTATGTCTAATCCAGACAGTGTCAGCAACCCGCTGCTTCTGCGCATTCGCCAAGTCCCGTTTCCTGTACTATCCGGAGGACACTTGCGTGCGCCACGGACTGGGCGCGGAAAAGCGCGCCAAATGGCGCACAGGAAGTGACGATTTATTGGCTTCCCTATTTAAACTCACCCTGCACACTTCCTCATTGCAGGATTGTCTCTTCAACCGCCCTGAAGTCCTGTGTCCCTTGATCCCAGTTTCTTGTGATTTTTGCCTGTTTGCTTCGACCCGGATTTACTTTGACCTTGTTTGCCTACAGCCTGCCTTTGACCACGGATTGTTTTGACCATTCTTGCCTGCCACCTGCATTTGACCATAGATTGTTTATTGGACTGCCTTTGCCTCATCCTCGTGTACCTTCTCTGCCTGCTCAGTGTGACCTCGGCTTGTTGACCCTGGAATTCGGATTACCCCAGTTCTGCTGCAGAACCAGATCTTCAGCTTGCACGGTATTAAAACCACTGGCACCCGTGCCACTCGTCTGCCAGGACTCTGTCCCCACTTCCAGAGCCCTTAGGACATGAGGTGCAAGGGAGCCCTCCTCACGCATCCAGCCTTCAACCAGGTACGTGATACACAGATCTGATTTGTGCAATATTTAAATTTGTTTTTCTTTCAATTTGCCTCCTGTTTTCTTCAAGGAACAATGTCACTTGCTGTAATAGCTGTTGGACGAGAGAGCAGCATTTCAGGACACATAGCTCCAACCACTACAATAGTAGTAGTAATAATAGCAAGCATAGAGGGGTAATAATCTCTTAGATCATTTAAAACAATGCAAAGAATGATCATGCATCAATGTAACAAACATAATTCTGTTGGTGATCTTTATGTGCAACCACAAGACAGTTTAGTATTGATAAATCCTGAATTTGGGTACTGCAGAACAGTTATCACTTAACTTTTATTATTTTTTTAGTTTTAAGAACCATAATTTAGGTAATTGGAGGCATCTATCCATTTATATGTGTATTAGCTATGTATGCAAAGTGCATAGTGTGCCAATGTTAAAAACTGACAGCATCACAGTGTTTGGAACTTCTGTCTCTACTAGAACCATTGGTAAGCTACAGTATACTAATAAACTCCCTGGAGACCCTACGCCACTGCGTTATTGGCAGAAAGTGCTGAGTGCAAGAAATAGGGCAACAAGCGGTTTACCGATCAATAGGTGGAGTGGGGTCATTTGAACTTCTGAGCAGGAATTGGGTTAGAGGGAAGATAGCAATTACCTTTCAGATTGTAGGCAAATACAGTTGTTTGAAAAATAAATTTACACCCTCTATGAATTCTATGGTTTTGCTTATGAAGATGTAATAAAAACAAACAACATATAAACATAAAGCCAAAATGGAGAAGCCATGTGGGAAAAACCATATTACCTCTTATGATCGGAGATGGAACTCAGCTGCGGAAATCCTTTCAACAAGTCCAAAAAACAGTCTGTTCACTTCACACGGTAATGTATCAATAGGTTTGAATGAACAAGTGTCAATGGTGCTACTTGTAATGTTCACTTCACAAACAAGCAGCAAAAGTCAGTTTGAATAATTAAGTAACAACTATGGTAACTCTGATGTTCGCTTCACATCATAGGGTTAAGTATCAATGAGCAAGTGTCAGCGGTGTTACTTAGGGCTGTAGCTACCATGGGGCGAGTGAGGCACTCGCCTCAGGCACAGCTAAGGGGGAGCGCAGCCAGGACCTGCTTGTCCCTTGTCCCTATTGGCATGGCGAGCACAGGGCACCATTGGCAACAGGGGTGCCAGGTGGCCAACACTGCCAACACTCGGCAGGGAGAAGAGCGCAGGCTCCAGCTTCTCAGATCCCCGCTGCTCTCTCCCACCTGTATGGGCAGAGGACTGTGTCTTCAATCTTTTTTTCTATTTCAAAAGGGAAATGTCAGGGGTCTCTTTAGACCCCTGGTATTTCCCCGAAGCCCCCTAACAGTAAAAAATAATAATAAAAAATACATTTAAATCAAAAACACTCATGCACACATATTACTAAACATGTGCAACGTCTAAAAAAATAAATTCTGACAAAATGAGCGTAAACTAAAAATGTTTTCATTAGTTTTGTCAAATGAAACAAATTTTTATGCTATTTTGGATTTGGCCACCAGCGCATTCTGCGCATTCTGCCATCCTGGAGGCGGGGCTCATGATGTCACATACCGCACACGTCTGTTAGGGGGGACCATTTTCTGTTCTTGCCTCAGGCGAAAAAGGTTCTAGCTACGGCTCTGGTGGTACGTGTAATGTACACTTCTCAAACAAGCAGCAAAAGTCAATTGGTTGAATGAGTATGTAACAACTGTGGTAATTGTAATGTTTGCTTCACATCACAAGGTTATTTATCAGTTTGAATGGCAAGTATAAGCGGTGGTATTTGTAGTGTTCACTTCACAAACAAACAGCAAAAGTCAAATAGTTTGAATGAGTAAGTAACAGCTGGGGTAATCAATACTTGCTGTTAGGTGTACCTTGGTTAACATGCAGATCCAATCCTGGAGTGGGCCGATTCCTGGCTATAGAGGCTTGTATAGCAGTAGTTTAGGTGTAGGGTTGTGAAGCACTAGAAGTCCCAGCAGCCCAGGAGGATCAGGAGGGTAGAAGGGCTCGGGAAGGTCGCCTGGGAGCAACCTATCATTCAGGATGGAGAGCGGATATGCAGAGAGCTTGTCCAGCGTCCACATTCATTGCAGGCATGCCGGACAAGTGAAACCTCGCTGCTTAAGCTGAGGAAGAGGGCGGAGCGGCGTGACGTCGAAGGAAACGGGGCGGAGCTACCCTCTGTGTCCGAGACGCTGGAGAGGTAAGTATACCGGATGTTATTACAAAAACTAAGAACACCTTATGATTCAACAGCTTGTAGAACCACCTTCAGCAGCAATAACTTAGTTTAACGAAGTAATAATTTTCTGTACGACTTTATCAGTCTCTCACATTGCTTGGTGGGGAATTTTGGCCCACTCTTTTTTACAACATTACTTCAGTTTACTGAGGTTTGCGGGCATTTGTTTATGCACAGCTCTCTTAAGGTCCCACCTCAGCATTTCAATCGGGTTGAGGTCTGGACTTTGACTGGGTCATTGCAACACCTTGAAGCTTTTATTTTTCAACTATTTTGTTATAGATTTGCTGGTGTGCTTGGGATCATTGTCTTGTAACATGAGTTATTTATATTAAGCGACCTGGACCTGGGCAGTAGGTGCCACACCCCTATGACAGAAGTATTGAAGAAAAAGAAAAGCTGGGGTTTTTTAGGCACCTGAATGACAACTTCCAAACCAATGAATTATAAAAAATATATTTATTCGTATTAAATTGTTAAAATGAATGAATTGATTTCATAAAAAATGACAACATGATTATATAACTCCCTAAGAGCTCACTCCATTCCTGTTCTATCCTTCATAGATATATGGGTAACATGATTAATCACAGTGTATGATAGTAGAAACCATGATTGAGAGCAATTAACAAACTTGACATGATTAATTAGTAATATGACATTGGATTTAACAAGATTTAACAATGAAAGTATAGCTAACAGTGGAGGAGCATGATTGGTCCTCAACTGTTAGTACATTTTTCAGGTGATTATATCACCTACCATTCAAGTGGGTCAATATGTGTGCATCCCTGCAACCCCGTCCAGGCACAACACCTGAGCCACAGTCACCGGAGCAGATGAGGGGAGAGAGGCCAGGACCATGAACCCCACCTAGAGCAGCAGAAACTGAGAGGTATGTGGTATCCAAGATAACCCTTGAGAGATAGATAAGCGGCAAAATCAGAGCCTCACAATGGCAGCAAGATACCCATGAGACTACACGTCCCATACGTTCCATGCAAGATCCATAGTATGGAGGATGTACATACCAAGACTTCAATGTGATCCTCAATCGACTGGTTCCCCCGAGGGGTTTCCATCCTTCTCTCAGTGTGGAGCCCCCAGCGTGTTGTATAGCCGCCCCGGGCTGCACACTGACTCTGGAGGCTCACGTGGGCGCTATAACGGCATAAGGTCCATACCCATCTCCCCCAATACTGGTCTGTGGAAAGGGGAGACAAACAATGAGCCATCTAGGAGGGTTCCACCATTTGGACTCTATTATATCTAGATGGCTCATTGTGTGCCTCCCCCCTTTCTCCAGACCAGTATTGGGGGAGATGGGTATGGACCTTATTCCCTATGAGTAGCACCCAGGGTGGCATCTACCTATCCGAGACCGTCATTTGGATCACGGCCAGCCCCTTTATTTCTTTATTTTTATATGATCCTGGGTTGTTGCCCCCCCCCTCCCCCCTTTGTCATTGTTTTCCCTTTGTTTGCCAAACATGATCAATAGTTAATCAGAGGCGATCGTTAGGACCCTGTGCGATCTATGTGGGTAGCGTCGAGCACTATTATTTTGCCTGTGCTGTCTAGTCTAGTGAGGGGGCAGATCCATCTCGGTCAGGTGAATGCCGTTATAGCGCCCACGTGAACCTCCAGAGTCAGTGTGCAGCCCGGGGCGGCTATACAACACGCTAGGGGCTCCACACTGAGAGGAGGACGGATACCCCTCGGGGAACCAGTCGATTGAGGATCACATGGAAGTCTTGGTATGTACATCCTCCATACTATGGATATCTAGTCTTGCTGCCATTGTGAGGCTCTGATTTTGCCCCTTATCTATCTCTCAAGGGTTATCTTGGATACAACATACCTCTCATGGTCCTGGCCTCTTCCTCTCCCCTTCATCTGCTCCGGTGACTGTGGCTCAGGTGTTGTGCCTGGACGGGGTTGCAGGGATGCACACATATTGACCCACTTGAATGGTAGGTGATTTTCTCACCTGAAAAATGTGCTACATATTGAGCCAGGATTTTATGTTGTGGATTATGATTACATATATATATCCTTTTTCAAACTATGTAGATAACTTCATCCTCCTGAAGAAGCGCTGCTAAGCGCGAAAAGTCGAGACCAATCATGCTCCTCCACTGTTATCTATCCTTTCATTGTTAAATCTTGTATTATGGAAAATTCTTATAATCATGTTCTTCCAATGTCATATTACTAATTAATCATGTCAAGTTTGTTAATTGCTCTCAATCATGGTTTCTACTATCATGCACTGTGATTAATCATGTTACCCATATATCTATGAAGGATAGAACAGGAATGGAGTGAGCTCTTAGGGAGTTATATAATCATGTTGTCATTTTTTATTAAATCAATTCATTCATTTTAAAAATTTAATACGAATAAATATATTTTTTATAATTCATTGGTTTGGAAGTTGTCATTCAGGTGTCTTGTAAAATGACACGATTTCAGCCAAGCTTTAGCTGTTGGACAGATGGCCTCACATTTGACTTTAGTATACTTTGGTATAAAGAGGAGTTCATGGTCCACTCAATGACTGCAAGGTGCTCGGGTCCTGTGGCTGCAAAAGAAGCCCAAATCAGCACCCCTCCACCACTGTGCTTGACAAATGGTATGAGGTGTTTGTGCTGATATGTTGTGTTTTTGCAATGTGGCGCTGTGCAATATGGCCAAACATCTCCACTTTGGTCTCATTTGTCCAAAGGACATTGTTCAAGAAGTCTTGTGGTTTGTTCGGCTCTAAGTGCCGTGCTGCCATGTTTGTTTTTTTTAGAGCAAGAAGAGGCTTTCTCCTGGCAACCATTCCAAACAAATCATACTTGTTCAGTCTCTTTCTAATTGTACGATCATGAACGTTAACATTTAACATGCTAACTGAGGCCTGTAAAGTCTGAGATGTAACTCTTGGGTTTTTTGCAATTTCTCTGAGCATTGCACGGTCTGACCATGGAGTGAATTCGCTGGGACATCCACTCCTGTTAAAATTTGGCAAATGTCTTATATGTTTTCCACTTTTGAATTATCATCCTCACTAGAGATGATGGACTTTAAATTGTTTGGAAATAACTCTGCCCAGGTTGATGGGCAGAAACAATTGCTTCTCTAAGATCATTGCTGATGTCTTTCCTCCTTGGCATTGTGTTAACACACACCTGAATGCTCCAGACCAGCAAACTGCTAAAACTGATACTTTTATAGGGGTGGTCACACTTGCTAATGATTAATTAATAAAGGGCATTTGATTAGCAGCACCTGGCTGCTACTCAGCCTCTTTGCTCCTATGAAAGCAGGTATGGGTGTACTTAGTTTTTACTCATGGCTTCTCCATTTTGGCTTTGTTTGTAAAATAAATAATCTCAGCAAGGAAATGTGTGTTGTTCATCTGAGGTTACCTAATTTGAAGACCTTCTAAGGACCAGATGATTTTTTATTATGTCCTGAAATGTAAAACTATAGAATTCAAAGAGGTTGTACTTTCTTTTTCACATGACTGTAAACTGTTGTCACTCTCCATTCTCTTCTCCTTGACTCCTTTGTTTAGCTCTCCCCTATTAGTGTAGGGTTGCATATGCAGCAAAATCTACCCACTGTCTGCTCTGTAGTAGGACTGAACTGTAAAGATATTATTCTGTAATTGAAAAATAGTAGTTTTCTTGCTTTTTTTTTGAGGCGTTGCTCTGATGGTAACAGAGAGTTTGGAGACATTGCCTTTCTCTTATAGCAATGACCTCTTATAGACCTTCCATCCTGATGGTAACATTTTACCAATCATATGCACTATCTACTGTATAATCCAACTGACCTTTGCAAAGATCTTCATCCAATCGGGTATATTTCTCAGGGTTTCTTGCAATAATGATCATTTCGCCGGTAATTGTTTCTGTCTTTTTGCAAAAAGACTCCTGTCAGCTAGTGGTGAATTTCACAGCCCATTTTCTCAGCTTTTTTCATTAGTCACGCCTAATTTGTTTTAATAAAGTAAGCCATTTGGCTAAGATTTACAAATAATTGGTGGTATTATGACTTCTTTTTCCACCTTCTCTTCTTTAAAGGTAGTAATTATCCGATGTATGCTTATAAGTCATAAACCAAACTAAGGGCTCTGTATAGTTTTCTATACTGGATAGTGGTTGTTTTTTTTACAAATTGTTTAACCCTCTGCCATGCTGCTGCATTCGCACTAGGGTGATGATTATAAAGTAGGGCTTTGATGTGCAGGGAGGACTCTAATGTGAAAAGGGGAGGACTGTGATGGAAAAGGCTACTGATGGGAAGGGGGGGGGGGTTTGATGTGAAAGGAGGGGACTCCACATCATTTTATTTTTTTGTTTTTGTTGTGTCCTGTCAGGGTTTGGGAAGTACCACTATGCAGCAGCAGCTGTAATTTTGGTATAACCATTTCTTGACAGTAACGTTTATATACGTATTGCGGTCCTGAAGTGGTTAAATACTTTTACTAGACACTAACCTCCCCCCTCCACTCCTGCACAATACGAGCACCGTGGCATGGCGCATTGTCTTGTTTGAAGAAGCCTTCTCCATTTGGGATACGCCATCAACCTGATAGGATTAACTTGATCAGCAACGATACTTTGGTATGTTGTGCTATTCAGAGTGCCCAAATCATGCCAGGAAAACATGTCCGCAAACCATAACACTGCCCCCACCAGCTTGAAGGGTTGTACTCATGCATGAGGGATGCATGTCTTCATGCTTTTTCTGCCAAATTCTCACTCTGCCATCTGCATGATGCAACTGGAAACGTGATTCATCGGACCACATTACTTTTTTTCCCAATGCTCGACCTGTCCAATCCTTGTGTTCCTGTGCGAATTGGAGACGTTTTATCTTGTTAACTGCAGACAGCAAAGGTGTTGGAACAGGCCTTCGGCTTCCATATCCCATACGATGCAGTGTACGGCGAACAGTGCGTTCAGAGATCTTTTGAGAGGATCCCTGATCCCTGATTAAGATCTGCAGTAATTTGATGCACTGTTGCCCTTCTGTTGTCTTGTATCAGTCTTGCCACTCTTGCCACTCTCCGTTCTGCCCTAACATTGACTAGTCGCTGACGGCCACAATTCGCACGTTTAGACCCAGATTTTCGGCTGACAGTCCAGTCTTCAAACACTTTAACAACAGCTGCTCTTGAACATTTAACGAATTCTGCTGTTTTGCTGATACTCGCTCCATGGCTCCGAGCACCAACAATCATCCCACGTTCAAAGGCAGTTAAATCGCATTGTTTACCCATATCTTCAGAAAAAAATCACTTCTACTGTCGTGGTAAACAACCTGCTTCCCTATTTATAATGATCTGGCCCTCTAGCAACTTCAGCGCAAAATTATAGCTCATTTGCCTACAAACGTCAGGTGGTCATAATAATCTGGCCACTCAGTGTATACACTATGTTGTACATTACATACGTCTGACCAGTTGCAATCATGCCCTGCTCAACCTTCTCTTCCACAGCTAATCTGGCAATTGCCTCGCAAAACTGGCATGGAGGAGTCATCTGAATCATATCTGCACAAAGTAAGAAAAATGATGTATGCAGTCACCCTCATGCCCAGTGTCTCAATACCAGCTTGTCAAAATTGCTGGATTTACAGCTGCACCCTTTCCAGACATTGTGGTCTGTGCTATACCACAGTGGCAGGTACCTGGCTGCCATTTTTTAACCCAGAAGGCCATCATGTGGCATCTAATGTCTCCATATTGCTGAACCACACTGCCAACAACAGGGTCCACAGTCCAGCAAGCATGGGCAGGGACATTGCATCTCGTTCACATAACTTTTCTGATGACTGGGAAGGATGCAGGATGGGTCACACTGATGGAGGTGTTTGGTGCCATCTTCAACTCAGACACCTCCACCCCTCCTCAATTACCTCTTCTGGTGAGTCCTTAGAACCACCAGTCCCCCCAAGCAAACGAAAGGTTTCACGATGGCCCATGCAAAATTCTGCCATGCTGTTTTGCAGCCACACTATGGCAGAGATTCTGTCAGCTCTGCAGGGGTAGGCCCAGAATTGGGTAACCCCAGGCCATTTTGTGCCAGGAGAGGTTGTGCATGACCAACCTGCTGTCCATCCTTTGGCAAGGTAAGTTCATACATGTGCATTCCTGGCACACCTCCTCAACCTGGTGGTGCAGGAGTTTTTAGTTAAGTGATCCTGGCTTACATGATCTTCCTTAGCAGGCCAGAAGAGTGTGTAGACACTTTAGCCAGTGTTAACCTGGCAAAAATTCAGTGGCTAGTCAACTTGCCGACAAACCGCCTGATTTGAGATATGGCCACACACTTGAACATCATGGTGGCCATGCTGCAACAGTTGCCTGTATTTCAGTAAGCCATCAATAAGTATTTATGCGAGTGTGACACAAAGGGATCTGTTTTTCCTCACCACATAAGTGTACTATGTACTAAGGATGTCTGCTGGAGCAAGCACTTCATGATATAATAGACTGGGCGCTGGATTACATCAGCAGGTGGAAGAGGATGACTTTGTTTTTGTTTTTTAGGGCTTTATCCTTACTCCGTTCCTGTGAGGCAGTACCAGGCACAGAAGGAGCACAAGGAGGAGGGTTGGGGGGCTGGCAGTAAGGAGGAGGACATGGGGTACGTGGGTGGGGAAAGATAGTTGATGCCAGCATTGTCCTCCGCAACCCTGAAGACTCAGGTTCCTTTGCATCCAGAAATGTGTTGCAGATGGGCTCCTTATACTGCAGTGCCTGCACATGGACCCCTGGATTTGGACCATCAAGGAGAGGGACCATTACTCCTTGGCCACAAGGATCCATGTTACAAGGGGAAAATGCCAGAACTCCACCAACCACCACAGAGGGAGCAAAAAATGAAACATCTGGAGGACATGCTGTGGAGGAACCTATTAACGTCCTTTGCAGAAACTGGCATTACCCTTTTTCATGGCCAACATGGCACAGATCTTCCTATCACTGAAAGGAGGAGCAGAAGTGGTGGTGGCTGCCTAATTGCGGCTTTTAAGTCCTTCTTTAATACACAGTGTCCAGGGTTGTTAGCTAGTAGCAGGTATAGCCTGCGTCTGAACAACATCATCTTTGGTTATATGGGGTAAAGCACAGATGTTAACTTGCATTTAGTGTTTATTAACTAAAAAAAAGCCATCTGGCACCAGACACAGCTGACTGTCTCCCTTTTATTAAAATTAACCAGTCCTGGATCAGCAATGAGTACCAAGCCCCTGCTGTTGATGATAACAATTAAATTTATGGTTTTTATCTGGCCACATTATGTTTTGCATTGGATTACAAAGTGCTGGCAATAACAAATTCCCAACACCTAATGTTTTTGCAGCTGCTACTCAGTTAGGTTTTTTTTTTTGTTTTTTTACAGGATCACAACTGCATGGCACATCAATGCTTGCACAGCATTATTGTCCTTTAACACATTTAAAAAGTACAACATCTAATTATTCCACATGCTGCTCCTTAGAGGGAAAATATTTTATGTTTGCTGCAAGTTGCATCCTGCTGTTTTGTCTCCTTTTTGGGCCTATTTCAGTGCACTGCCTCAATTAAGAATATTTCTGAATTTAGCCTCTCCAAAATAGTGTAGTCTAATGGTGATTCCTTTATTGAAACTCCCTGATCTCTCCTCTCTGCAATTGTAGCCTAGCAAAAAGGCTTAAATACTGTGCATCAAATATGTACAATTTTACTGGCTTTTTTAATTGCAGAAAAAAACCTGCATAGTATTTACCTCTAAAATTGCATCCTAGTAAAAAGGAGTACATACTGTACATAAAATCTATAAAATTTTTCTGTATTTTTTGTATCAGAAAAAAGACACCGCAATCTTTAATTCCAGATTAAAACTTATTGCTCTCTCCCTGTGAAAATGCAATTAAAAAGGATAACAACTGTGCATCAAATATGTACAAATTTTTCCTGGCTTTTCTGACATAGAAAAGTCACCCTAAACTTTAATTGCAGTTTAGGAGGTGGAATTTGTTCCTTTCTTCCTTTTTTTTTTACGAGATCGGGATGCGCACCTTCTTTCCGGAGACGTCACACGCTATACTAGCGCGTTGATGGTGAAAGGTGGGGGCGCATAAAAGGCAGAGGGAAAGGAGGAGAGGTTGAGCTGGAGGAGATGAACAGGCCTATGTAGCAGTCTGAGTTTTGGAAGAGAGCAGGAGCGGAATAGCGGATCCTTTTTATAAACTCTGAGAAAGGTAAATTAAAGCATGTTCACTTTTATTCATTAGTATAGGAATGGGCATCTCAAGCCCTTTGTGATGATTTATCTACATGATATAGGTTGGAGTGGATTACTTATCATAATGTTGATCACTATGTATTTGGCTGAGAAGGTTGGCTAAATTTAAAATTGTATTGCTCACACATGGACACATTGTAACCACATTAGGTATTGGAGGATTTATATTAAGCTCATATACTTATGAGTTATTACACATATCTTCATAATTTTGGGGGCCAATTATTCAATAAAACAAGGGAGGGCTACTTATATCACATATGAAATATATTCACATGCATGCTTGTGGTTTCACATTGGGGTTTATTAGTGTTGGGATCACTATCTTTAATTGTTATTGGGGGGGGGGGATTTTGGGATCTGATTGCCATTTTTTGGTTTATGTATTGAACATTAGGCAATTAGTAGAAGTTAATTATATTAAATGATGGTCATATTATAGATAAACAAGCTCTCCTGCCCCTTGTGCGCCTGTGGTCCCGCCGCACTGATTCTAACGGAAAGGGGGTGGAATTCTGTCCTCATACCTTGGAAGTGGTTTGCGTTGATTCCTTTTGTTTTAAGTAGGTAAGGAAAGGTTAATTCTCTACTACATTATAGACATGAATGATGATTGATAATCATATAGAATGAAATATGTATATAGATGTACCACTAAAAACTGATTTTATATTTGCAAATAGATTCTTGCCTCATTTCTTCACTGAGGAAGCGCAACTGCGAAACATGTTGGAAGTATATGAATTATTGCCACTATGAATAAAGAATATACAGAAAAGTTGGAAACATCATACCTTTAACATAGCATATGGTTAAACGTAATGATATACATTGATTAATGTGGCAATAAGGCAGAATTGAGACTATGTACGTACATGTATGTTTTTAATGGAATCTATGGAATTCTATGGAATTGAGAATACATATTGTACATTTTTGAAATTGAAGTCTGATGACTCATAAAACCCCACTGACACTTTGATGTGGATCTTTTGCAGTTTAATTGCAGGAATCATCTGGTTATGGGGTCTAAGCACCAGCTGCTTTTCGCCAGAGCTCCAGATGGTGCAGATGGGCTCTTGATATGAGCTGGTACCAGGACGGAATGGAATGGGCCAGGACAGAAAGGCTACAGTATGGAGACAGAAGTTGGGCAGTAGGCCAGAGTGTGATCAGGATTAGGGATGAGCCGAACACCTCCGTGTAAGTATAGTAAGTCTATGGGGGTAGAACTCAGAAAATTAAATGTCCCCATTTTGAAGCCTTATATGCAATATTTTGACCATTAAAAGTGTATGGGCATCCGGGTACCGCCCTGGGGGACATGTATCAATGAAAAAAACACTTTTAAAAAATACCATTTTTAAAGGAGCAGTGATTTAACATCACTTAAAGTGAAACATTAAAAATGAAAAATTCCTTTAAATATGGTGCCTGGGGGGTCCCCTTTCACTGCCTGCAAAGTGGCGCATCTGTATGATGTATAGGACCAGCTGAAGCAAAAATTAAATTTAGAAAGAAAAAAATTTTAGTGATTTTTTGGGGGGATAAATTATGGTGCCTCTTTTGCAGGCTTTGGATGAAACTAACAGGTGCTTTAAAATTGGGCCTTTGGTGCCAGCTAGTGCCTTCACACACACACACACACACACACATATATATATATAACTCTATGTATAGATATATATAGATAGAGATCTATCTCTCTAGATGTATCTCTATCTATCTATCTATCTATCTATCTATCTATCTATCTATCTATCTATCTATCTATCTCTCTAGATTTATCTCTATCTGCTATAACTCTCTCTCTTTATCTCCTACAACACACTACATAGGGATGTGGTGTCAGCAGCCATATATAGTGTGCTGCAGGGACTTCGCTGTGAGACATGATTGGGCATAGTCATCATGACTTTGCCCAATCATGGCTCTAAATGTGTACTGAGCCCTGATTGGCACAGTCTTGCACCTGACCGGCGCAGTGCATTGTGGGATGTTCCTTGGTCAAACAGACCGCGAACATCCCGCAATGTTTGGCGTTCATCGAACGATAGAACAGGCTATGTTCGATTCGAAAATGCAGCCCATCACTAATCAGGATCAGGCAGGGGTCTTGGCAGGTGACGAGCAGGTCAAAAACATGTACAGACTTTAGTATTATAGATTCTAGCACAAAACAGGGTAGTTGATCAGAACTGATGCTTAAATACCCATCATACCCAGCATTGTTTCAGGGAATTCTGGAAGAATTCCAATTTCAGTTTGTTTTTATTGATGTAACAAATACTTTTTTTTAAATGGTTATGTAGTAAAAATTATTCAGATCTTAAACATGAGTAATGTGTTACCGTTAAAGTCCTGCATACTATTTTAAATAATTTGAACTATGTCTGTTGCTTTTCATATATTGTCAAAGACAGTTAGCTTGGATTGTGGGTAAATTCTCTGAAGTTTATACTGAACAATGCAATGGGTTAATAGTGTCAGGATTAAAACTGTCTTTGTATGGCTTTAGAATCCCTGCTGTGGACTGTTGAAGAACTGAGATTTTTAAGTGTAGATACAACTTCTGAAGTTTAAATGTCAGCTGTATATGTTTATTCATACAACTAAAATGTAATTTAACTTTCCCAGTTTGGGGAATTGCTTGTATTGTGAAAGCTGGGACACCCCAGGGCACTATAAAGAAGTAAATGATGTTGCACATTACGTCCTTGTGCCCACAAAATGTACTTCAAGTGTGTTGTCTCTCACTTCCTGTCTGGTGAAACTGCTATGAGCAAGACAGGAAGTGAGGGTAATTTTCAATAATGGAGTCCAGTAAAAACTTGTCAGGAGTTCTAATCTTTCCACACGCTATCTAAAACTAGAAAAAAAAAATGCTGGCTTGACATATGCTTTAAAAACTGAAACTATTTCAATACATAAGTTTTTCTGCTCATACAGTATAGACAGAGAGCTAAAACTTTGTCTGAGCCTACCGTCTGTTACCTTTGCATCCCAAAGTCTCTCTCTCTCTGCTTACCTCTGCACCCACCTCTGTTCACCTTTGCACCCCAAACTAGGGATATTCAGAAATCAAGTAGCGTACTTGGTACAAGTACTGATATTTTTCCAGCTCCATTGAAAGACTAGGCTAGAGAAAAGTTAGGGGGCAGCTGTCATTTTTTAAGGAGCATTGTGCATCCCTGTTTTAGGCCCCATTCACACTGCAAGGAGGAGAGAAAGTGACAGCCGGCCGAGCGCTGCGTGACAAGAGCTCTGTGAGCGGCCGGTGTCTCTCCTCCTACACCGCTCGGCCGCCTATCACAGTGCGGCAGAGCGGTGTGGGGTCGGAGACAGCGCTGTTGCAGGAGGCTGAGCTCTCCTCTCGCATCGCTCACTCAGCCTCGTGTGTCAGAGAGGAGAGCAGGCTACATACACTCAGCGATCAATGATTTGTAAATAATGGAGGGTATGGTATGGTTAATATATCCTCAATTATGAATGAATGGGAGTGATCTATAACCCCTCCTGTTCATTCATGGTTGTAGTTCTAGTAAACATACTATATTCTCAAGTTATCAATCAACAGGAACACTCATAGAGGATTCCTGTTGATTGATAACTGGGGCTGCAGAAAAAGAGATAGATGACTCTGTGTCCTCCCTCAATCTCTTTTTATCTATTTTAAAAGGGAAATATCAGGGGTCTGTTTAGACCCCTAATATTTCCCCAATATATATATATATATATATATACATTTATTTATTTTAGGGATGCACCGATACTTGTCCAAGTACTCAGATACCAATTACTGATACCTTTTTGTTTTGTTTTTATTGTTGTTTTTATTGTTTTCTAAAACAATACAGACTAATGATTAATGTTGGGCTGTATGTTCGAGTCGAGCGTGAGTTCGACTTGAACATCGCTAGTTTGTGTGTTCGCCGAACACACGAACTATAAGGGTGTTCGGTGGTCTGTTCGACCACTGAATACCCCACAAGGCAATGCGCCTTGTGAAGACCTAATTGGTTAAAGGCTTGCACCTGACCACAAGCAAAGGTATACCCAAACAGCAATGCCACAGGAAACAGAGAGGTCCGGCTACTAGCATGGAGACACGTTGCTCTAACGTTGCTCTAACGTTGTGTCTAAAGCACAGGTGCACAAGCCTTTTAACGCCTAGGTTTAGGGCGGATTGACAGGAAACCGAGCAGCTCGGACAGGAGGCAAAACCCAGCGCCGTATCAATGTACAAGGAACTGTGATACAGTGTGAAGGTACTGCCTACACAAAAGGCCCAATTTTAAAGCATCTGTTGTTACTTTCATCCAACGTTTGCAAAAGAGGCACCAGAATTTATCCAAAAAATCTCCGAGTGTCCTAAAATGTGGCCTGTTCATACAGGCTGCCTCCCCAAGCAGTTGTTTAAAAGATTAAAGGAAAACCAATTACCAGCAATTGAAATATACTTTTATTCTTTTTAAATGTCACTTTTTGCTGCAGCAGGTTCTATACATTGAACAGATCCACCACTTCACAGGCAGTTTAAGGGGACCCCCCAAGCATGATATTTAAAATAATTTTTATTCTTACCCTTTAAGTGATGTAAAAATCACTGCTCCATTAAAAACGTTTTTTTTTTTCTCATTGATTCTTGCCCCCTAGTGTAGTACCCAGACCCCCATACCCCTTTTTATGGCTTTTATTATGGTCAATAACTTGCATATAAGCCCTCTTAAAGGGGACAATTGTTTCTGAAAGTTCTACCCCAATTGACTTGCATTGAGTTTGAATTCAAACGTTTTGATTGTGGTGGAGCACCAGGCCCAGTCGCAGCTGCAACCGCTGCGACCCTGGTAGTTTTTGTGAAAATGCCAAGTATCGGCACCTATACAAATAATGGTATCTAGACCTCCCTACCCCAAACCCTTCTCTTTTTACCTCTGCATCCCCTCTCTGCTTACCTATGCACTCCAAATGTCCCCTCTTTCTCCTCACTTCGGCACCCTTGTTTCATCTTTGCACATCCAGAGAGCCTCATGGTAGGAGTGCTGTTCCTGTTGTGAGAATGCATGCTTCTGCAGGCATTGCTGGTCTAGGGCCAAATGATGTAGCCAGGCCAGTGAACTGCAGGTCGGGCTCAGGACAGCATTACTTACTATGTTAATATTGCTGGCTGTCAGATGGTGCTGCAGCCACAACTGAAGTGGCGGTCAGTGAGCAGACTTGACGTCCAGCAGGAGGTGTGAGGTATGCACTAGCAACACCCCTGTTACCTATGTAACCATAATGTATAGTTAAATATAATATTATTTTGTGTATGGTATATATTCTATTGAGAGGGTTTCATAAGTATTCAGATTTGGCTGATTAAAATGTAAATTTGAGACATGCAGTCATAATTAACTTCATGCCCTGACTAGTGCTAAGAAAAATTCAGGTTATTGTAAAATCTACTGGTTTAGAACAGTTTGCTTTTAATAATGACGCATTATAAAGGAATCCTTGATCTATTTCTGCTTCCTTTAAATCAACATGGAGCTGCTTGCACCTGGAACAGACAGTGTAAATATTTAAAACAAATTTGTCTTCTACAAGATTTTATTGGTGTGGCCAGAGATTCAGTGTAAGTCATGCTAAACTCAGTGCTGAATGTGCAGAACTGTGGTTTCCCCTGGTATTTTCTTTTGAAGTGTGCTACGTATACTGTATACAGAGTGTTGGGGTTGCAGCATAGGTACAGTGCATACTTTTACAGCTAAATCAGAAATTCTTTACTCTACATGGAGCTGTGTTCTTAATTTGAAAAATATGTGACATTCTCTGAAAATCTCCAGGAAAACATTTAATTAACCCTTGCAATGGGGCTACCTCCGCATTGCAAGTGTTAAGTGCTTGTTTGTGTCTAGGGACAAAAAAACCCAAAGATATACTCACCCAAAGCTTTAAGCCAGCCAGCTGTCACAGCACTCCCTTCAGCCTATCTCCTCCGCACATTGGAATGTTCCTTAACGTCCTCACGTCTATACACAGTGTATAGAACATGATGATCTATGAGACCTTAAGACTGCCGAAGGATCCAAGTGGCCCAGATTGAGTAGTATTTAGCATATCTGTCCTTACTTGTAGCCAGCCATTCCTCGGAAACCTGGATGCCCGATACCTGCCCGCTCCACTCCTCCATCGAGGGAACTGATGTTTTCTTCCAGTAGCGGGGGATCAAGCGTTTGGACGCGTTTAGGAGATGGGGAAGAAGGCTGGATTTGTATTTAGTCACAGTGTTAGGCACGAGTGAAGCAGAAAGGGGGCCGGTGTGAGAGGCAGCTCGATGTCTAGGAGTATTTTAATTTCGACCTGAAGTCTTTGCCAAAAGGGTTGGATTTTAGGGCAATCCCACAGTATGTGTAGATGAGTACCTATCATCCCACAGTTGCGCCAGCATTAGGGTGGACACAGAGGGGTAGATACGGTGCAGGTCATGGGGGACGCGGTACCACCGGGTGAGTAGCTTATAATTTTGTTTCTTGGACTTTGGAGTCTACGGAGGAGGAATGAGTGTATTTAAGGATATTGGCCGATTCCGTCTCCGTGAACCGTACCCCCATGTCCCTCTCCCACTCCGCCAGGTAGTAAAGTGATCCTGGGGAGTCTTGCTGCCGTAAAAGCTTATATAATAGGGAGAGGGACCTGGGGGTGGCCCCGAGGCGTTACACAATCCCTCAAATGGAGTGAGAGAGTCAAGAGGCCGCATCCGGGATCCCAGTGCATGGACAAAGTGCGATAATTGTCGATGCCTCCAGAAGTCAAACGGATACGACCCCCATTTCTGACGCATCTCCGCGAGAGACAGCAGCGTCGTCCCGTTCAAGAATTTAGAAAGGCGCACTTGTCCATCTCCAGCCCAGCAGCGTGAGAGTTAAGTGGGGAAGTGGTGGGGGCTAGGCCCCTAAAGTCCGGCTGTAGCCATGGAACGTGTGCCAGGTTCCCGTCCCGCCATTCACTTCTCTTGGAGCACTGCGGCTTTATAGTAAAGGTGCAAGTCCGGGAGGTTCAGTCCACCAGAACGTTTTGCCCTCCTTAGGATGGCAAATGCGAGTCTGGGTCTCTTTTTCCGCCATACGAAGTCCAGAAAAAGGCTTCGAAGACATCGGAAAAACAAGTGAGGGATCGCTCCAGGGAGCATCTGGAAAAGAAACAGCAACCGCAACAGCATACTAAAGACTGACATCTTTAGTATGTTCACCCGTCCTATCCAGGAGAACGCATCCCTGCCCCATGATTTGAGGTCTTCTTCCACCTGTTTAAGGAGTGGGGGATAATTTAGGGAGTACAATTGGTCCAGTGTGCGAGCAAGTGGATGCCTAAGTATTTGATACTGGTAGACGCCCATACAAAAGGAAAGGCCTCTCGCAGGCCGAGTGCTTAGGGGGTAGGGACAATGACCGGGAGGATTTCAGACTTTGAAAAATTAATTTTAAAATTGGAAAGTGTGCCGTAGTAGTCAATTTCCCTAAGGATGTTAGGCAGTGAAATATGAGGTTGCGTTACAAACAGGAGGATGTCATCGGCATATGCCGCAAGCTTAAGCTCCGTATTTCCCACAGTGACTTCGTGAATGTTCGGGTTGGAGTGGATCGTGTGCAGAAGGGGTTCCAGGGTGAGGGCAAATAGTAGGGGCAATAAAGGGCATCCCTGTCTGGTCCCGTTACGAACAGGGAACGGGGATGACAGGGCGCCATTCACCCTCACTCGTGCCTCGGGAGATGTGTAGAGGGAAGAGACCCAGGCCAGCAAGGCACTTCCCAGCCCCCGACTACGCAGCGTTTCCTCCAGGAACACCCAGTCCACCCTGTCAAATGCCTTTTCAGCATCGAGGGAGAGAAACAAGCAGGAAGAGGGAGGTGACATAGAATGAGCCCAATGCAGGATATGTGTAGCTCTAAGGGCGTTGTCTCTAGCTTCACGCTTCGTTATAAAGCCAGTTTAATCAGGGTGGACTAGGGTCGGCAGGAAAGGTCTCAGTCTGTTCGCTAATATCTTAGAAAAAATCTTTATGTCCACATTGATCAGAGAGATTGGACGATAGCTCTGGGGTTGCATGGGGTCCTTCCTTCCCTTCCTTTGGGATAACCGAGATGTGGGCCATTAATGCCCCCCCGTGGGATAGGGTGTTAAGATATGTGCAGAAGTGGGGACCTAATATCGTTAGAAATTTGAGATAATAGGACCTTCGTGTACCCATACGGGCCGGGGCTCTTGTTCCCTGGTAGGGATTTTATCACCCCGTCTAGTTCTAATGAGGTAATTGGCCTATCCAACATCTCAGATGTGGCAGCGTCAGAGAACCCTGACCTCGGGGATCCCTCTGGGCCGTGGGGGTCACCCTCTGTGAGCAGTGAGGGGAGCGGAGTGGGGCGAGGCATACCTGTAGGCGAGCCGGCGGTATGTTTACTTCTGAGCGCCATGTTGGCTGCGGCCCGGTCACATGTCCTCCGTTCGCGGAGGAAGGAGTCCAGCGAGCCCCTCGGCGGCTTTGGAGTATTTGGGAGCCTCGATGATGTCCGGCGCTTTCCTGCCGTGGTTAGCGTGCTAATGGTAGGCTTCGATGGGGTCGGATGGGTACGGATGCAGAGGGTCCAGACGGAGCTCAGCTTAAATGCGACTCTCCACCATTGCGTCCAGGCCACGCCCCGTTTCTTGTTTTTAAAAGGTTAAAATTTCTACTTGCTTCTCCTTCTTTGTAATGTTAGGAGGGGTTGTGAGGGGTTAAATTAATAAATGCCTGGCTTCTTCATTGTATGTTAATGAAGTTAATGTGAAAACACAATCCTCAAATTTCAGTCCTAAGTCTTTCTGTAAGGACAGATCACTGAAGGTGGTCCGACAAAAAAAAATCTGGAATCAGCCATGTTGCCTGCTGCAACAAAACATCTAAAAGGTAAGATATATGAAAAAATATATATTTTAAAATATGCTGTGATAATATGAACATATACCAAATATATAGTGGGGATTTCCCAAATTTGAGTGCAAATCTCCTACACTCCTTTACATTGAGACATGCTTTAAATATTTCTTCAATGGTTGGCTAGAAAACACCACAGTCTTACAAGTTCACTGAACTTGTATATATCCTTTCATTCATAGTTATTTTTGTTGCTTTCTTCCAAATAATGTCTCAGGTCTTCTGTGCCTATGCTCCTTGGCAAATATTTATTGTGGCCACTTTACCCTAGTGTCTCTTCTAATAGAAGTGTGCCTTTTTTCAGGCACAATAGAAGTCAGAGGAAAAGTTGGGGTTTAACACCTGTTCCCTTTTGCCCAGGGGCGGACTGGGCCGTATATTTTCAAGTTTGCATTTGGGGGAAGGAGTTATAGACTATATGGTATATAGACAACATACCGATAAAGCTCAGGTATGTGGGGCTATGAACTAAAAGAGATCTCGAAAGGGCTGTGGTTAGGCATGTTTTATCAGAAATATGAACACAAACACCGCTGAATGGGATAGAAAGGGCCATTTTAACAAGAATTTAAAATCAAATAAATATATTTTGTCATATTATATACATCTGAGTCTTTTCTAAACACACTCCATCACAATAGAAATATTGTAAACAATTGCGAAACTCATTAATTAGGAGGTGTGGACTCAGGTCGCCTAGGGTGGGGTCTGGGAAGTACCATTACTGGATTGACATAGCTATATAGATATATTTACACAAACACATACACACACACACACAGTAAAAAAAAAATCCATATACCATCAATACAATAGTATTGTAAAGGTGTAAAGGTCACAATTTATTAGACAGTCCAAGACCTTTTTTTTAAAAACCGCTGAGGAGTAAAGTCCCTGATACACAGTTGACTGGTTGCTATGGGTAGCAAATGAAATACATGTTCTCTATAACTAGACAACCAGGACATATAATTGATTCTATATTATCCACAAAGGGTTAACAGCACTCTCTCAACCCTGCAGCAGTAGATCTCAGTGCCTGTACCTGCTCTCAATAGTAGTCTATGTCCGCCCTCTCTGTGCAGCAAGTAGCTTCTTCCTTCTGAGAGCCAAGCCTCGTTCTGATCACATGACCTTCCTCCAGGAGGCAAGCCTCACTCTGAAACATTACCCACTGATATCTTAACGGAAAGGTTTACTCAGAGACTAAACCTTTCAGGGAGAAAATGCCTCTCTTGCGGACGTCAGGGAGCTGCTATCTAATAGAGGTAGACTCCCTGAACATCAGGGAGACTTGAGATCCCTGGCATTGCCCAGCAACCACGATGTTAGCCAAGAAGAGGAGAAGCGGAGCCACATCTGGTTGCCTAGCATGTCTTGTTGCCTAGCAAATGGGTTGCAAGCCGCCACTGACAGGAGAGGAAGATAGTGAAGGCTGCCAGTGGATGGTAAAGTATGCCACACAATCTTGTCCATGGTTAGAGTGTTGTCAATTAGGTAAAGTTGCTAGACTCAGAATGGCTAGAGTGACATCTCCATTAAAGTGGAACTGAACTCAAAAAATTATGTGAGGGGGCCTAGATATTTATGTGCCTGAAACCCTTAACTGTATATCTGCAGTGTGAAATCTAGGTATTGCTGCCTCTGACTGCTCAAGGGATCTGCAGCGAGATTTGATGGTATCATTTCTGTGCTGTTCACTGTTCTCATTGCTGGAGGCTCTGACATGAGAAAGCTGCAAAGAGATGAGAGGCAATACTGGTGACTAGAACAGCTTCCAGAGTTTAGTTCCTCTTTAAACAATTTTAAAAAACTTTCACCGCAACTTCCTCTACTTCTCCTTAATTTAGACATATTTGTGCATAAAAATATGTATGGTGCCCCTTTCCATAAAAGGCAAAAATACAACTTTTCCCAAGATTGACAGGAAATATAATGCACTCACAAGGCTTCTTTATGGTCAGTTCCACTATAAATATATTTCCAACACCTGATAAAATTGACAGGTAATTAAAACAGCAATCAGGGTATCCCACAAACATCCACTGGTAAGGACAGACTTCTGTGGTCTAAAGAAAGTGTAATACACAAAGTGTGCCAGTATGCCACATTGGGCAAGGTTATGGTTTATTGTTACACATCTTTTCACATCACTTTAACCACTTCAGGCGGATGGCCGTTTATAAACGTCCGCCTCCTGAAGCTGCAGCCGTGTTCTTGGTACCATTGTGAACAGCCGGCGATGGCTGTTCAGATGCAAGTGGCCTGGCGGCTATACAGCTACCCTATCGCTTGTACCATGTGGTGGAGTGTGCTGCCACCCCTCCGTTGCCAGCTAACCTGGGCTCCACTGTCCACCGTGCAGTCCCGGGACCGGCACACCGGGTCTCCCCTCATCGATCGGAGGGAGATCAGCAAGCTTCTTGCCGCTGATCTTTCCTCCAATCACTGGACCCGAAAGTGATGTGTATTACTTCCGGCGTCACTGTGCACTGTGCACATCAGCTTCTTTGGGGTCCCTAGTTGACAATAGGGATCTGACAGACCCCTGTTACATAGTTACATAGTATTTGAGGTTGAATAAAGACATTAGTCCATCAAGTCCAACCTATTAGGATCTCATTCTAGGAGTACCTGTACCCCTGTATATTACGGTCCCTTAAGAAATCGTCCAAAAGTTTCTTGAACAATTCCACATTCTTTGCTGAAATCACTGTCTGTGGCAGTGAGTTCCAGACCCTAACTGATCTTACTGTGAAGAACCCCCTTCGCCCCTTGTGCTGGAATTTTTTTTCCACCAATTTTAGGTGGTGGCCTCTAGTTGTTGTAATGGAGTTAATTTTAAACAGTTTATCGCTAATGTTGCTGCCACCATTGAACATTTTGTACATGGAGATCATATCCCCCCTTAATCTCCTCACCTCCAATGTGAACATGTTTAAATTTAGTAGCCTTGTCTCGTAGCTCTGGTCCTCCATACCCCTAATTAGTTTGGTTGCCCTCCGCTGGACTTTTTCCAACTCAAGGACATCTTTTCTTAGTACTGGTGACCAGAACTGGACCGCGTACTCCAGATGAGGTCGAACCAATGATCTATAAAGTGGCAAAATTATAGACTTGTCCCTGCAATACATCCCCTTTTTAATACAGGACAAGACCCTGCTAGCTTTGTTTACAGCAGCCCTGTCATAAAGAAAACTTGTCACATCATATTTGCTATTACATAGGGGACTTGTTATCCCCCTATATGATAGCAATAAAGTTAAGTGTAAACAAAGAAAACATTTAAAATATAAAAAGATTTTTGAAAATGCAAAAAAAAAGTTTAAAGTCCCCAGCCCCCACATACACACACATAAAAACGCAAACACACTTTGGGTGCGCCTACATGCAAAAACGAAAATTGCGCCACACATGTTACTTATCGGCGCGAACGTCGGAGTGAGAGCAATAATTCTAGGGCCATCAACCACTGTTAACACTAAATTGATGAGCATTAAAGGCTTTTAAAGTGTCACCTATGTGAAATTTTGGGTATTGTAGTTTTTTGCGATTTCACAGGCGCACACAATTTTAAGGCTTGACATGTTTGGTATCTATTTACCCGACATGGCCTGTCTTTTTTATATTTTACCAAAAAATTGGGCATTATATTCTGTTTCAGTGCACCTATTTTAATATTAGTGTATTTTATCCTAAAAATATTGGTTTGATAAACATTTGCACAAATACCGTGCGACATAAAAAATTGCAACTAGCATTTTTTTTATTCTACAGGGCCTCTGCTTTCAGAAATTTTTTAATTGTTTGGGGGTTTTAAGCTGTTAGCCAAAAATTCAGATTTTATCATGTGTGTGTGCAAAAATTAAGAAATTGCTTCGGACAGCGAGTGGTTGGTGCTGGAAGACCTTTTTTGGCAAATGCTGTGATCACAGGTCTAAATGAAGAGCAGACAGCTATATAGTGCCCAGCATTTGACTCTGACTGTAGGTCAGTGACACATACATATTTTTAAAGTGTGACTAGAACCTTCCCATGTTGCTAGTTTGAACCAGTATAGATGTAGGCGTAAAACCATTTCACTTTTTCTCTTAGCCTTTAAATGGCTTATTTTCTGATCTATGAATTATACACAGAACAAATACAGGGACAAAATCCCTTCTGACATTTTGCTATATGCAGGAAGCCATAAACTCTGTGATTAAGGTGTCTGCAAGCTATCAGTTTCACAAAACACTTCTCCTTGTTGGTCTGTGTCTCATCTTAAATACATATTCAGCTCAAAAATAGTTGCTACGTCAGGATAACTGTTTTCTAAACCAACAAAGGAGTGGAGAAAATCTTTAAGCTATGGTATGTTCTTTGCAAATGCCACTGCCCAAACGTGTCTGTCTATACACCCACGTATTCAGATTTTTTCTTTGAGACAAGTATATTCAAATGTTTACAGACTATGACTAAACCTAACATAGAGAGTTCATAAAAATCTAAAAATCTAGCTGTTGTTAAAAGCATGGGTAGTGGCTTAGTGGTTAGCACTCATGTCATGTGGCACTGGGGGTTCCTGGTTCGAATCCCGGTCAGGACACTATCTGCATGGAGTTTGCATGTTCTCCCTGTGCTTGTATGGATTTCCTCCCACACTCCAAAGACATGCTGGAAGGTTAATTGACTCCTGTATGAATTGTGTGTTTTGTGTGTGTGTGATAGGTACCTTAGATTGTAAGCTCCTTGAGGGCAGTGACTGATGTAAATGTGCAGATGACCACCTCAGAATGTGGTCTCCCTGCCCCACACTTAGCGATGGTCGCTGAGTTAATTAATTAGTTAGATCCCTCTATTTATTAAGATGGCATAACTTATGGATGCACTGCATCATTAATAATATTGCAGAAAAAGATGTCCCCCACCAAGAACTTCAAAAAGTGTTTTATGTAAAAATAGCTATTTTATTTTCTACTTAAAAAAAGGCAGCAGTACAGGCTAAACAAAACTGGAGGGCTCGAAACATCTTCAGTTTTTCAAATTTTATGCTGTGTTGTTACTTTCCCTAATAAATTCTTAATAGAGGCAGCATTCCCTTGAACACCTTGCAAACTATTGATGTTAGGGTGATTGGCCTGTATTTCCCTAGCATACATCAAAACCCTTTTTTTGAATATAAGGACCACTTTGCACTACACAGATCAGTTAGTACCATTCAAGTCACTAAGAAGTCTTTAAAAGTCAGGAACAGTGGCTTGGCTATCACTGCACTGAGCTCCTTGAGTACTCGCGGGTGTAAGCCATCAGGACCTGATGACATGTTTATACTTAGCTTTTTTAGTCTGTTTTGGATCCCATTCTCTGCACAGGGGTGAAGTACTTACGTTTGTGTTAGCATTATTACTCCCTCTAATAAGTTCTTAATTTTCCTGTGTATATACTGATGAGTAGGGATGTCCTGATACCGATACTAGTATCGGTATCGGGGCCTATACAGGGCATTTTCACAAGTACTTGTACTCGTGAAAATGCCCCGATGCTGACGACCGATACTGGCCCTTTATATTTTTAAATCGGATCGCCCGCCTCAGGTCCTGCGGTTGTGGGGTCCTGAAGTGGCATTTCTGGGGACCTGGCAGTAGTTGTCTTTGACACTGTGTGCCAGGTCCCACATCTCCTCCTCCTGATTCAAGGTGCAGGCACTGCTCAAGGCAGCCCCACACCTTGAATTCAGCCTTGGAGCAGGCACGTGACCGGCACCCGCTTTGTTCGGCTCACAACGCCCCCGTAGATCGGGCTAAGGCAAGAAAGGAGTTGGAGGGGGTTGGGGACGCTTGGTGTGCAGCAGAGCACTTGTCAGAGCCTGTGGATAGACGCAATAAGCAGGACTGGAGAGACTGAATAGGCAGGCCTGGTGACATCTGGACGTAGCCCAGGTGAGATCTGGACGCAGCCCTGGTGAGATCTGGAAGCAGCCCGGGTGACATCTGGACATAGCCCAGGTGAGATCTGGACGCAGCCCTGGTGAGATCTGGACGCAGCCCTGGTGCGATCTGGACGCAGCCCTGGTGAGATCTGGACGCAGCCCTGGTGAGATCTGGACGCAGCCCTGGTGAGATCTGGACGCAGCCCTGGTGAGATCTGGACGCAGCCCTGGTGAGATCTGGACGCAGCCCTGGTGGGATCTGGACTACATATGTCACCAGAGCTGCGTACAGATCTCACCAGGCTGCGTACAGATTCTGAACGCAGCCTGGTGACATCTGTATGCAGCCCTGGTGAGAAACTGCCCTAAAATTATTAGTCTGTATTGTTTTAGAAAAAATGTCACATGTCCCTTTAAGAAAAAGTATCGGTAAGTACCTGAGGGGAAGTACTTGGTCTTGAAAAAGTGGCATCGGGACATCCCTACTGACGAGAAACATTTTTTTTTACACAAAAGCTTTAGCCTAGTTTCACACCAGTGTTGCTGCATGATTATGCATTTTCAGTGCATTTTTGTAGTGCATTTAATTATTATTTTTTGGCATTAGATGTGTTTTCATACTTCATGCATTTTTATTTTGGTCAATGACAAGCAATATCTGCTGTGACATCATTAAACATAGTCTTCCTTTGAAGAAACTTTAAGCATAAAAGCATGCCAAAAACCCATGTACATGCTTTTTTCATGTGTCTCTATTGAAGTCTATGGGACCAAAAATACACTGTGCAGCACCAAAAGAAGCACCTTTCCAAAAATCCCACTGCACCATGTTGCCTTTTAAATAGGCACCATTAAGAATAATGTGAATTCCATTGTCAAGTGGTGCAGCAGCTTATGCACGTCGTCTAATTTTGAAGAGAACCTGTCACTTGAGTGTGTGGAAACTACTGTATAAATATTGTAAAAAAATAATTTTTAAAAAGTTGCTTGCAAGTACCTTTTAAACCCTCCCAATCCTTGCTGTTGCTTCTTTGAAGCTCTTGAAATTCCCTGCACTGCCCACATAGTTCTCAATGACCTGTTCTTATTTTAGAGTAATTGTAATTAATGCGATAACAAATTATTTTCCAAAATGGTAGCTCTGTGAAATGTATCATCTTAAAAAAAAAACACACATTGGGGTCCACTCACTAAGCTGCCGTAGGCAGCCGAGTGAATGACCGACCTAAAGCGAAGTGAGCCGAACGCTTTTCGGCTATTCACTTCAGGCTGGTACGGCTGATTTCAGCCGTATATTGGCTGAAATCAGCCGTACATCAGGTGGCTTCGGGTCGGCCGAACATGCGCAATTTGCAATAGCCAATAGCGAGCTAGCATTGCACCGCCCTCTGCTGCAGTTCTCCATCAGGTCCACAATTACTGATTGACAGCAACAGAGGGCAGGAACAATAGCTAGTTTGCTATTGGCTATTGCAAATTGAAATAATAATAATAATAATAATAATTCCTATGGCCAAAAATTTGTTGTTTTTTTTTTAATTCTGACACGTGTTTCTCTCCTTTGCGGCCGGAAGCGGGAGACTCCCGGAGAGCCCGGGAGAGTTTTTCTTTTTCTTTTTGGACGGCAGCAGAACCGCCGGACAATAGAAAACAGTTGGGCGGAGCTAGCTGTCACTGCTAGCTCCGCACAAATTTTTTTCTTTTAACGATCCCTCTGTGCAGAGCAAACACCGGAGTGATCGTCTGATCACTCCGGTGTTTGTAAATAACTGGGGACACATAGTCCCCAGTTATTTCGTAGTTATGAATTCGTAGTTATGAATCTACATCACAGCTTTCGAGCCGAGGTGAACCGAACCGAAGGGGTCCTGGGGCCGAAGCTAGCCGAAGGATCGGCCAAAGCTACAGCTAGATCCTTCGGCTGCTTCGTGAATAGACCCCATTGTATTAGTTATAAAAAAATGTTTAGTTTCATAAAAGCCTAATTATTTCCTCTTAAAACAAACCAAAACTAAACCATACCAACAATGTCCAGACATTGCATTAACATGAAATTATAAAAATTACTATTTAGAAATCATGACTTATCAAGATGTTTGGTTTTTGAAAACCATGCATCATCTGTAGCCAGGCCTATTTGCTAACCAGCCAAGTATTGTAACAAAAATATTATCATTTTTTGCTCAGTTAGAAGCTGAGGCTTCAATGCTAAAGAATGCCTAGAGCAGTCTAATTAAATAACTCTGGCACCACTTCCTTACCATTAAAGCTGTTTCTTTACAGACCTGGTGCCCTCATGCTTGGTATGCTAAAACTGAAGATACAAGTTGGAACATTTTTTTATATAATTTCCAAATTTGACTCTCAAGGTTTAAAACAGATGCTAGCTTAAAAATTCCAATCATGCAGGGATATTTGAGCTGTGACATAATTCTCATTAAGAAATATATAATAGAAATATTGCAATAAGCAAAGACAAATCATTAAAGTGTTTTAACCTATTACATGCGAGTAGTATGGAAAAAATGTAGAGCTGTAGTCATAGTCCGTAATCTATTAGTCAGACTGTGCAACTTCCTGCCAATAGAACACTTAACCAACAGTCTGTTTTACTTTTCTTCTTCTTTATGGGGTTTCCCACTTTCAGTAAAAATGAACAAACAATGCCCAGCAGTAGAGGTGGTTATATTTTTAGGAATATTAATACTGAGCTATGGAAAGTCTTACCAGAGTTTTTGCTAGGACTGTGAAAGACTTGGGCCACTTTTGGGCACCTTAAGGAGTGCAATGGTGCAATTTGGGCAGCATGGCCCAGCACAGGGGCTGACTGGCAACTTTGAGCCCAGGGGGCAAGTACAACCCAGAGGCCCATGGTGCAGCAACTTAGCCCCCCTCCTGCTCTGCCTCTTCCCCCGCCTTCTCCCCGCCCCTGTCTGCCACTTTTGCCATCCATGTAACAGTAGTGTGAATGTATTTATCAGTTTAGGCACACTGGTAGTGGAGGGATGCCTTGTCAGGGCTGTGCGCGTGCATGACTGCTGCGACC
Organism: Nanorana parkeri; assembly: GCF_000935625.1. Lineage (NCBI taxonomy): Eukaryota > Metazoa > Chordata > Amphibia > Anura > Dicroglossidae > Nanorana > Nanorana parkeri. Next base: position 168,293 of record NW_017307671.1, on the reverse strand, counting down.
CTGGTAGTTCTGCCACGAACTACAATTCCAAGAAATACATTACACAACAATGCAGAATACCATCAGCTATAGCGGACTATAAATCCCAGCAATAATGACTACCAACAGCTAGAGAGAACTACAATTCCCAGCAATACCATTATACAGCAATGCAGAACAGCATCAGCTATAGAGGACTACAAATCCCAGCAATACATATTACAGCAATGCAGAATAATATGAAGCTACATACTCTGTTGCTCTGGGTTCTCTATAGCTAGTGGTATTCTGCATTTCGCTGTATTGGGGACTACAAATCCCAGCAATAATAAATTATACAGCACAATGCAGAATACCACCAGCTATGGAGGACTACAAGTCCCAGCAATAGTACATTATAGCTGGTGGAATTCCGTATTGCGCTGTATAATGTATTATTCCTTGTTTTTTAGTCCTCTATACAGCGCAATGCAGAATACCACCAGCTATATAGGAATACAACAAATCCCAGCAATGCATTATACATACAGTGTATAATGTATTGCTGGGATTTGTAGTCCTCTATAGCTGATGGTATAATATACAGTACAGCGCAATATACCGCCAGCTATAGAGGAATACAAATCCCGTCATCCCCTCACACCTGCTCCTCCTTACTACTTCTCTCCGTGTCCCTGTGCTGATCGTGGATGTGGGCGGTGCGCGTGAGGCGGGGAGGAGGTGCGGTGTGTGGATGCTGGCATGTGTGGAGCGTGGATGCGGGTGGGTGAGTCTGGCAGCAGCAAGCGTGAGGTGGGGAGGAGGTGCAGCATGTGGAGCGTGGATGCGGGCTAATCTGGCAGCAGCAAGCGTGAGGCGGGGAGGAGGTGCGGCGTGTGGAGCGTGGATGTGGGTGGGCAGGTCTGACAGTGGCAAGCGTAAGGTGGGGAGGAGGTGCGGCACGCGGCGTGTGTGAAGCCGTGAACAGGGACAGCTAATCGAAAGCTGATTCATCAATGATTGAAAATGTTGACAACTTTTTCAATCATTATAATCGACTTAGTCGATTAGTTGTTGCAGCCCTACATTCATCCCTGATTTCTGGGCACTGTCCCCGGATTCAGGAGACCGTCCCCTGACAAATTATGTCCCCGGGAACATAAAATAAACCAATTTAAAAAAAAAATACTCTTTAATACTTTTAACCCCTTCGTGACTGACGACGGGCCCGGGACCGGCTTCCTTGGTGTCCGCGGGGAGCTGGGGAGGAGGTCGATGAACTTCCGTTCATCGATCCCCTCCCCGTTCTATGGGACCAGAGCAATGCAGATTGCATCACTTCCGGTCCCTGAGCTGTCAATTCTGGGCTCCTGCAGCCCAGCTATAAGCTATTGAAGTGCGATCTGCACTTCAATAGCCTATTTCCAGTGTAAAGGTTACACTGGGGGTCTTTTGGACCCCCAGCATCACCTTAAAGAGTACCTGTCACCACCATCTGCTATCACATGGGGGGGCTTGTAATCAATTTGTAACCTGGTCATGTTGGGTATCGTTTTACTCGTTGTAACCTCATCTTTTATATTTCCTTAAAAAAATTGGTATTTTTTTGTGTTTTGGGGCATTTAATTAAATTTTTCACTAAATGTTGGGGTTTAATAAGGAGTTGCGCTAATATTGCGCAACATAAACATTTGCAACTACCACCATTTTATTCTATAGGGTCTTGGCATTCAGAAAATATATAATGTTTGGGGGTTTTAAGTCATTTTCAGGCCTAAAATGTGGAATATAACATGGGTGCAAAAAATGAAAAAAAGGCCTCAGTCATGAAGGGGTTAATACTCACCTGATCCCGGGATCCACCGACAAGCGCGGCCTCCCGTCTCCCACGCTGTTAGAAGCTGCATACAGAGCGTGCTGGTTAATACTGAAACCGGCGCAGCTTCTGAGAAGATACATTATTAGCATAGCGAGGAAGCCGGTTACGCTACGCTAATAGCGTATCTTCTCAGAAGCTGCACACAGTGCGCCGGTTTAAGTAGTAACCAGCACACGCCGTATGCAGCTTCTAACAGCGTGGGAGACGGGAGGCCGTGCTTGTCGGTGGATCCCGGGATCAGGTGAATATATTGGTCAAGGGGCCGTTCGTGGTGGCATCAGAGAGGCCCGGGGGCAATTGCCACCGTGCCCCCGGGCCAAGTCCGCCCCTAGCCCAGCAAATGGTGGGGTGTTATGATTGTGGGAATGGCTTCAAGGGGTATGCGTTTCAGGGGCATACCCCTTCCTCAGAATCACTGTTTGGTAAATCCAGCCTAAAAGCAGCAGGTGGCACTATGGTATGGTGATGTGACCGGAGGCAGCTTTTTATACGCAGTCAGAGCGGAACATTCCTTAGAAACTAATTTTGTGGTCTCTTATTGACAAGCGTGACTGAAATTTTATAATTGTGAGAATTTATAACTGTCTTTATTATTCAAATAAAAAAGGATTTCACACAAGGAGGTGGCGCTTTGTTGCTTTTGTCTTTTATGTATCTGATGACAACCCCAGAGTGTCAGGGACCAGAACACCTCAAGGTGGCGCTGGAACCAGATCCTGCAGTTCCTGTGCTCACCTGCAGGTGTTTTCAGGCAGCCAGGAGCTGTCAGGTACCAGACCACCACTGGGTGGTGCTGGAACCTGCAATTACGGTGCTCATCTGCGGGTGTCTCCCAGCTGCCGGCAATTAGTCTCCACCTGGTGCTGGCCTGTGAGGGTATTTAGCCCCTTCTCACAGTGAGGCTGGTGCTTCAGTTTTGTCGCTCTAATCTGTTGCCTGTATCCTGTTGCCTCCTTGGGCCCTGACTCCTTCCCCTGAGGTCTCCTGCTCTGTGGCTCCCCTATTGTTGCAATGCTCCCCAGGTTAACTTTCCTGTTATACTCTGTGTGTGATTCTGCTGTTTGCATTTAGTTTGGCTATTTTATGTTACTTGTGTGTGTTGGTGGGGTTGCTTGCGTTTCTATGATTTGGTATGTCTAATAAACTATAAGTTCATAGCCTTGTTTGGTGTGGTCAAGTATTTGGTCCTCCAGTATAGATACCTGTACGCGGTGTGGGGCGCCTGTGCACGGTATCGTGACACAGAGTCTCTTTGACGAGCAGCCTCTCCAAAAGCTGTGGATATTTTACAAGAAAGACTACTGCTGGAGGATTGTGTCATGGTAATCATTAGCGCCAAGAGTTAAATTGACCTAATGTATATAGTGCAGGGGTCAGGAGTTAGTAACACACAGTACAGAGTGCGGAGGTCAGGAGTAGAGTTTGTAACATACAGCCAAGTGTTTAAAGTGCAGGGGTAAGGAGTTTGTAATGTACAGCCCAAACTAAAGAGTTCAGCAGTCAGGACTATGCAATGTACAGCACAGTCTACAGAGTGCAGCAGACAAAGGTATGTAACATGCAGCACAATGTGCAGAATGATGTTGATCAGGCATATGTAAAATACACTGTACACTATACTTCTCACTCCTGGCATACCATATATGCTGTGTTGTATGATGCATACTGCTGACCACTAGAGATGAGCCGAACACCCCCGTGTTCGGTTCTAATTTGAACTTTCGAACATGGAAAAAGTTCTAATTCGAACTAGAACTCAATGTAAGTCTATGGGGGTAGAACTCAGAAAATTAAATGGCCCCATTTTGAAGGCTTATATGCCATTTATTGGCCATAAAAAGTGTATGGGGAAATTTAAAACAAACAAAAAAAAGTTTTTAAAGGAACAGTGATTTTTACATGATTTACAGGGTAAGAGTAAAAATGAAAAATTCCTTCAAATATCGTGCCTGGGGGGTCCCCATAACCTGCCTGTGAGGTGGCGGATCTGTAGGATGTATAGAACCTGCTGCAGCAAAAAGTGACATTTAAAAAGAAAAAAAAATGACATTTCAATTGACGGTTATTGGTTTTCCTTTTAATCTATTAAACAACTGCTTCAGGCAACAGCCTGTATGAAGAGGACACATTTTGGGACACTGGGAACAAGTTTAGTAATTTTTTTCGGATAACTTATGGTGCCTCTTTTGCAGGCTTTGAATGAAAGTAACAAAAGGTGCTTTAAAAATGGGCCTTTGGTGCCTTCACACCGTAACCCTCCAGAGTTATTCCGGAAGAGTGCAGGGTTGGACCCTGCAACCAAATATTGAAATGGTATACACCTGTCACATGCAAGTGCAGAAAAATTGTGTCTTAGTCGGTGGTGCATGACACAGAGAATCTAAGTTGAAGAATGCATAATAATCTCGCACCAGCGTAGGCAGCCTAGGAAGTGTTTCGAATGCAGAGATACCCGATCTATTCAGTAACATCAGCATCAGGGGATTGATAGCTGCTGCTGATCCAGGACTGATTCATCTTAATAAATGTCAGCCGGTCTACAGAGTCTGTGGACAGACACACTCTTTTGTCTGTGACAAAACCTCCAGCAGCACTAGGCATGGAACATGCGTCAACTTACCCAGGCGTAGGGCGGAGAGAAGGTTGCTGCCATTATCACAGACAACCATTCCCGGCTCAAGCTGGCGTGGTGTTAACCACCTCTGGGCCTGCCCCTGCAAAGCTGACAGAATTTCTGCCCCGGTGTGGCTCCTGTCCCCTAAACAAACCAGCTCAAGCACAGCATGGCATCTTTTTGCTTGAGCCGTTGCGTAGCCCCTGGCATGCTTCGGATGAACTGCGGCTTCGCTGGAGAAATCTGCTGAGGAGGACGAAGAGGAGGGGGTGGAGCAGACAGACCTCATATCAGCAGCTTTCTGGAGGCGTGGTGGATGAGCAACCTCCAGCATAGAGCCCCATCCTGGATCCCTCCCAGCTGCTAGCAGACTTACCCAGTGTGCCGTGAACGTGGTCCATGCTTGCTGGACCACGTGTCGGCAGTAATGTGGACCTTGCTGCTGACTGCCTTTTCCAACGAGGCTTAAATGTGCCTTCCACATGCTGGTAGAGTGCTGAAATGGCCTTCCGTGAAAAGAAATGGCACTTGGGAACCTGCCACTGTGGCACAGCACATTCTGCAAACTCACGGAAGGGGGCAGAGTCCACCAGCTGGAAAGGCAGCAGCTGTAACTTAAGTAATTTTGCCAAGCTGGCATTTAGACGCTGAGCATGTGGATGGGTGGGGCAGTTTTTTTTCTTCCGCTGCAGCAGCTGGGGCAGCGAAATTTGTCTGCGAAAATCTGCAGCTGATGGGTCGCTGGCAGATTCAGAGGAAGGACCTTGTACACCTATTACTACAACATCATCCCTGTCAGTGGAGGTTGTGGACATGGCATGACGTATAGTGGAGGCAGGGACAGATGAGGACCGATGGGAAGTGTTGTGCCAATGGGATGCATGGTAGGTGGTCATATGTCTCTTCAAGCAAGTTTTACCCAAGCGGCTGATGTTTTTGCCACGCTTGATCCTCTTGAGGCAAAGCTTGCAAATAGCAATGCTGCAGTCTGCTGCACATGTCGTAAAAAACTCCCAGACAGCAGACTTCCTGGACGTGTGCTGCGAGACAACAGTGCCCTGCATCTGTGCAGCTCTGCCTTCTGATGCAATGGACTGGCTACGGTTGCTTGTAGAGGACATTGCGCCTCGTTGGGGTTGTGCCTCCTCACTTTCCTCCTCTCTTCGATCAGGCACCCAAGTGGAGTCAGTGACCTCATCATCGTCATCACCCCCTATATCCTCGTCACTGGAGCCCACCTGGCAGTATACAGCAGCTGGGGGAACATGAGTGCCAGTTCATTGTGTGTCACTGGCACCCCCTCCCTCGAAGCTGATGTTGCTCCCTTCCTCAACCTCAGAGTCTATATCAGAGCACTGTAATTGCTGCACATCCTCCAGCAGCATGTCACTGACGGTGTGGTGAAACAATTCGGCTGATTCCTCCATGCATGATGGTGAGGCTATGGTAGGAGTAGCTGTGGACATGGAGGCTGAATAAGATGCTTTGGCAGCTGCGGTGGACTGAGAACCACTACGAGCCTGGGTGGCAGAGGATAAACACATACAATATATACAGAAGTCTGATATATACAAAAGTCTGAAATATACAGAAGTCTGATATATACAGAAGTCTGATATAACTCTATCAATCTGCTGTCACTAACTAGAACTAACTCTCTCTCTCTCTCTCTAAATTTGTACTGAGCCCTGATTGGCACAGCAATCGGTCAGGTGCAAGACTGTAGCCAATTACCGTTTCGGACAGCGCAGTGCATTGTGGGATGTTCCGTGTTCAGCAAACACTAGAACAGGCTATGTTCGAGTCGAACCTATGTTCGATTCAAACATGCAGCCCATCCCTACTGAGCACTGCAATGCAATTTTGTGTGGTGTATGTAGCATATGTTCCCATATACAAAGTGCAGACTACAAGAGTACTCCCCTAGCAACTATTCATCCCGCCCCACCCCCCCAAAAAATGTCCTCCCTCCCAAAGCAAAATGTTCTACCTTGCCAGGCAAAATTTCCTCCTCCAAGCAAAATTTCCCATCACTGTTTAGCAACCAAGGAACTCCCACCATCCTAAAAGCAGACATTCCCCCTCCCCCTACTAACTTCGAACTCCATTTGCTTAAATGGAAAGCCTATTTGCCACCCATCACCCTGTTGACTGGCAGGCTTTTTATTGAAGTCTGTGGAGTCACAGCCACAAATGCACAGTGTGGAACTGTAAAGATTTGGAAGCAAGAATGAGTGGCATCGGACAGGCAATACCATAAAGATTTCTGGGGAACTACATTACAGGAAGGTATATTACAATACAACAATGCTAATGGTGGTGGTGGGGGGGGGGGGGGGGGTTGGCATGTTTAAAAAAACTGCACACATACATAAAACTTTGTGTAGAATGCACTGGTCAGTACATGTACTCTGCATGTCCTTTTAAGGATACTGAATGTGACGGAAAAACAATGTGATTGACACAGCTAAAGATGCAGAATGGACAGATGACTGACAAATAAAACTTGCCCATTTAAACTAAAGATGGCTATGATGATGATGGGTTGAGCAGATGTCACAAGCAAAATTATGGCACTATGAGCTCCAGCATAGGTTGTTCATTAATGGTCCCAAATGACTTTTTGTCAGACTAAATCACTATTCTTTATCCAAGGACCATACCTAAGGAATAAATGACCACCATCCATCAGGTTAGAATGCTTCTCCTGCTCCTCCAAAGATGCATAATGACTGATTTGAATGTGTATGCTGCACACGTGGCAAGATGTTCTCCAGCTTCTGAGTTTTGATACTGTGTATACATGTGTTCTCTTTTGTTTTTTTCTTGCACTGCTTCGAGTTTCTACTTAGAAACATAAAACTATCACTTTCTGTCCTGGTTACAGTGGTGAATCTCTCTGTGGGGACACAACAATGAAAACTAAACATAAGTTCTAAACCTTCTCTGCTCTATCAAAGAGTAAAAATAAATTTAGGGGGTTATTCACAAAGCTGCCGAAGGCAGCCAAGCGAAAAACCCAGCCGAAGTGAGCTGAACAACGTTCAGCTATTCACTACGGCTCACTACGGCTGATTTCAGCCGTACATGGGCTGCCTTCAGCTGCACTTCGGTCAGGTGAACATGCTCTGCATATTCGCCTGCAGAAGGAGTTCGACTCAGCCGATCCAACATCTGGGGCCGAAATGGCAGTGGGAGCCGAAACGGCAGTGAGTGAATAGCCGAATGCTGCCGAGCATTTGGGGACGCTGAACTGTCATTACAACTGAGATCACGGCAGGCTCCGCCCAGCTGTCATTTGCTGGGCGAAAGGCCGACCTTCGGAGGGCCATTCGCCCCGCTTCGACTGTCACTTCGGCTCAGTCGAGCCGAAGCATATGCCTTCAGCTCGGCCGCCTTCGGCTGCTATACGGGCTATAGTGAATAGCCCGTACAGCAGCCCTTCAGTTAAACTGAACCGAAGGGCTCCAGCGGCCGAAAAGTGCCGAAGGATCAGCTGAAGCTACGGCTGGATCCTTTGGCTCCGTTGTGAATAACCCCATTAATTATAGATATACTTCAAAGTGAAAATAAACTCGGCTAAATCTTAAAAATACATTCAAGTACATTACCTATTAACAAAAATTTAACTTATTTCGGTATCACTCGGCTGTAGATCCTCAAATCATCTCTGAATTGGTGCTGGCACTGTCCTTCCTTCTGGAGGGTGGCTACTTTTGTTCCTCATGGTCCCTGTTTGTGATGTAAAGTAGCCACCGGTCAAGGCTTGCTCCCATGATGGAATACAATCTCATGTTTAGTTTCCTCATATGTATTGAGATTGTAGTCCATCACGTGAGTGAGTTTGGAGCGGTGGCTACTGTACAACACACACAGGGACCATGGGGAACAAAAGTAGCCACCCTGAGTCAATGAATAATGTACTATGACAGTCACTGGCAGGCAACGGCTCTTGCAAAAAGCACCAGTTTTTTAAGTAGGGATAAATGGCATGGGTTCAATAAGGCTGCCCTTAGAGACCTCTCCCCATTGAAGATTTGTCTACCTATATGGTGAAAGAAGAACATTTTTTAATCATTAAGTGTTGTAAAAGTGAAGCAAGCTGTCTGGGTATTTGCATACAGGTTTTATGAACATAGGAACATTTTTGTAAAGCTTAAGCAATGACATGGAGGAGGTTTTGATGTTAGAATTTTTCAGCTATTTGGATATTACTGAGTAAGCACATTATCTTGACATTGATCTTTTCCACAGGAGCATTTGGACTCCTGGAGTGAGGATGGGGGCCGTATCAAACTTTGGATAAATCCCCGGTTTTATAGTGGCCGTGGCCACCAGTAATATGAGTGCACATGCATTGTTAGCTGGCAAGTGCAAAATAATTAGGGATGTAATCTGTCGTCTTTTAAAGTCCAACGTGTTTTTTTTTTCTTTCAGTTTTGAATAGAGAGAAAAATATAGAACCTCTGTCAGGTTTTTATTAGAGGTGCACCGAAATGGAAATCTCGAAAACGAAACAGAAATTAAAAAAATGTTCAGGCCAATACTGAAACCGAAATTGTTTTTTTTTATTTTTTCACATTTTTTACATATTTTATTTTTATTTATTTTTTATAAACTTTTTAATTATTTTTATTTATTTATTCATTTTTTTTATTAAATTTTTTTATTTTTTTCTTTACTTTTAGGGGCTTCAGGGAAATATTAGGGGTCTAAACAGACCCCTGATATTTCCCTTTTAAAATAGAAAAAGAGATTGAGGGAGGACACAAAGTACCTCTCTCTCTTTTTCTGCAGCCCCAGTTATCAATGAAAAGGAATCCTCTATGAGTCAATCAAACTGATTGTGTTCAGGCCGGTCCGCTATGCCTGATGGCCGGCTCTTAGCAGAGCCGGCAGTACTACACAGTAGAAACTAGAGGGAGCTGGTGGGGGCAGAAAAACACTTCCTCACCCAGCTCTCTCTAGTCTCTACTCTGTGCTCTCTCCGGAGCTTGCTGGTGATGTTCCTGTCCCGACCGAGATATTTACATATGAATGGGCTGCAGTGATTTGCATATCAATAAGCCGCTGTTCATTCATATGTAAATATCGCAGCTAATTCATATGCAAATCAAAAAAGACGCCCCACCTGCTAAGAAGAAAAAAACTGCCGGAAGACTGCAAGAACGATGTAAGTTTAAGCATGTGTATGGTGTATACGTTTGTTACATTGGCGGTCATTGTGAACACTTTCGTTACATTGGCGGTCAGTGTGAATAGTTTCGTTACATTGACATCGGCCATACCGGGCACTTTCCTGGCATCTCCCGTCCCCCGCACCCTTCGGCGGCCAGCAGCCTCGGCATAGGGGCCGGGCCGAACATTAGGCTGATTGTGTTCGGCCCATCCCAGCCCCTATACCCGAAGCTGCTGGCCGCTGAAGGGTGCGGGGGCAGGGAGATGGTGCCGTCAGATGAGCTCCGGAGGGGATCGTGGCAGGCAGTGCTGAGGTCCCCAACGCTGCAACCCGTCCGCTCAGCTCTCTCTCTCCTCCCGGCCGCTGCAGCTACAGAACGGCCGGGAGGAGAAAGAGAGAGCGGACAGGAGATCGCAGCTGCGGACATGGTCTACATCTCTGTCGGATGCAGACTGTGTAGCTGAATCTGCGCCGACACTCGGATCCTTGCGGCCAGCGCTCTTTCAGTGAACGCTGGCCGAAAGGATTGTGAAGTATTGATTGGTAAGGTCTGGGCTGGGGGGGCACGGACTGGGGTTGTGTGTGTGCGTGTGTGTATATACATATATATGTACAGGGGTTGTATTTGTTTTTTACCTGTAGGGGGTGGGGGGAGTAGAAGTGTAATAGGCTGCATTCACACCTTTACTTTAGGTGGAATTAGGGATTTCTGCGTCAGGAACTTGCGTTTCCCTGCAACAGAAATCCCTAAATTGGCATTTACAAATGGCAGCAGTCACGTAAGTTAACGATCAGGTGACAGAAGTTGCATGTAAACGCCTGCACACCGCATGTAAAGATACGTGATATGTTTACAGTTTTCAGTTAGGAATCAATCACTCTCCCTGGACGCATCGATTGTGCATCCAAGGAGAGTGTTTTCTAACCGCATGTAATCATATCACATACCATTACATGAGGTGTGCAGGAGTTTACATGGAGCTGCTGTCACCTGATCATTAACTTGAATAGGTGACAGCTGTCACTTGTAAATGCCAGATTAGGGATTTCTGCTGCAGTTTCTGATGCAGGAATTCCTAATCGCACCTAAACCTAAAGATATGAATAGGACCTTATTGTGAGTATATTGGTGTCTGTAGTACTTAAAGGAGAACTATGGGGTTAAGGCTTTTCCCCATAGTTCTCCTTAGGGTAACGGGAGGACACAAACTAGAGTCTTCCCGTCACCCTAAGCTCAGTTTATAAGGAGCTACAGCTCGCGGTATACTGAGACGCCGCCGCTGAAGCGGATCCCGACAATTATGTCGGGATCCGCCCAGCTGCGTGAGTGAGGCAGAGCCAGCTGTGCCCACCCCTCCCCCATCCGTTCCGCCAGTCAGCGCTGGAGGATCGGGGAGGGGTTGAATCCAGCCCCTCCCCTGTCACGGCAGAGAGCAGTGACAGGAACGTGAAGTGAGCGAACGCCGGTAAGTGTTCGCTCACTTCCCGATCTACTGAGCCGACCTGTGACAGTCTGATTGTCACGGGTCGGCTAGAACTATGAGGTGAGTGAAAAGCACTCGCCTCATAGTTCTCCTTTAAACTGGATACAGTTACATTTTATTTTAAAGTATGAAATGTGGCCCCCATGAGAGAAAAACATTTGTTGAGTGGCCCCCAAGACGGAAGAGGCGGGGGGCAGAGACACTGACAAGAGGAGGCAGGAGGCGTCGGTAGGGCGGCGAAGATGACAAGGAGACCGTGTCGGGCGCAGAGGATGAGGAGGCCGTCCAGTCGGGGGTGCCGAGGACAAGGAGGCCGTGTTCCAAAGAGGTCAGGCCATGTAAGACAAGAGGAATGTGCTGCAGGATCTCAGGGGGGCTCTGCAGGATCTGTGTTGGGCTTTGCAGACTGCAGAGCCCCCTCGGATCCTGCAGAGCCCAACATAGATTCTGCACAGCCCACCAAAAAGTCTTGGGTGTGCTGTGCAATACCCGTTGGTGGGCTCTGCAGGATCCGAGGGGGCTCTGCAGTCTGCAAAGCCCAACACAGATCCTGCAGAGCCCCCCTGAGATCCTGCAGGGTCTCTGCAGGACCTGTGGGGGGCTTTGCTGGGTCTCAAGGGGGCTTTGCAAGATCTGAGGTGAGCTCTGCGAGGTCTATGGTGGGCAGAGCCCACCACAGATCCTGCGCAGGGTCCCAGGGGGGCTGTGCAGGATCTGTAAAAATCATCAACCGGGTCTCGGGGGATTTGCAGGATCTGTGTCAGGGTCTATGGTGACCTCTGCACTGTAGATCACACCGTAGACCTCTGCAATGTATGTCACACTGCTGACCTCTGCGTCAGACCGCTGATTTCAGCACTGTGCGTCACAACACTGCACTCTGCGGCACACCACTGACCTCTGCACTATAAGTCACACCGCTGATCTCTGCGCCACACTGCTGTACTCTGCATTACACCGCTGATCTCTGCACTCTGCGTTGCACCTCTGACTTCTGTACTCTGCATTGGTGTGGTGTACTGAGTTCTGCGTTGATTCGGCTGTGTTAGGTCCCGCACAGCAGCCTTCTGGGGAACCACGTGGTGCCTTCTTACAGGGCTTCCACTGGCTGCCTATCTTTCCCTCCTGAGACCCTTTGCCAGAGAATTCAGGCTGGTACCCCGGAGCAGAGCGGCTGCACAAAGTATGTACCAAATTCATATACGATTATTCTGCATTGCTGTATAATGTTTTGCAGGGATTTTGAGTCCTCTATAGCTGATGGTATTATTCTGCATTAGAGTGTAAGCTCCTCTGTACAGAGACTGATGTGACTTCTCTGTACAGCACTGCGGTATATGTCAGAGCTTTATAAATGTATAATAATAGTGTGTGACTGTGCGGGGGACATTAGAGTGTTAGCTACTTTAGTGCAGAGAATGCCAGGGGGGGTTGGGGGGCATGTGAGATCCGATTCTCTATAGCAATATGTCTGTGAAGGTTCTCATTCATCCAGGTCATGGTATATCTGTAAAAAATAAGTCAAGGCAACTGGACTTGCTGTATTTTTCTTCAAGACGTTTCACTGGCCATCCAACCAGCTCTCTCAATTCAGAAATTTCCAGTTGCCTTGACTTATTTTTTACAGATATTATCTATAGCAAGCTTCCTATATTGTTGCAAGGTTTGTGTATTGTTTGTAGCAAGGCTTGTGTGTCAGCTGTAGCCCTCCGGTACTTACTAGTGGCCGGCCCTGACCCTCGATTGCGCTTCTATGTTTGGCTCCGCCCCCTGTTTTGAGGGGTGTGGTCTGTCAGTGGTCACGTGATTGGGCTGCTCAGTCTAAAATGCCCGGGCCTATTTTTAGTACCAGTCCGGCCCTGGTTCCTGTTCATTGATAACTTGAGAACATTGTGTGTTTACTATAACTACAACTATGAATGAACAGGAGGTGATGCAGATCACTTCCCATTCATTCATAATTGAGGATATAGTAACCATACCATGTCCTCAACTATCTACAAACACTCAGCGATCACTGATCGCTGAGTGTTTGTACCTGCTCTCCTCTCTGACAGCTGTCACAGGAGGCTGAGCGAGCAGTGCAGGGAGGAGAGCTCAGCCTCCTGTGACAGCGTGGGCTGTCTCTGCCCCTACACACCGCTCTGCTGGACTGTGATAGGAGGCTAATTGGTGTGGGAGGAGAGACACCAGCCGCTCACAGCGCTCTCCTCCCTCAGCGCACGGCCGGCTATCACACTTTCTCTCCTCCCGCTGGGACACAGAGCAGCGGCCGATATATCGGTGCATCCCTAGTTTTTATTGTTGTTTGTGATTTGATTGAAGAGATGTACCCTCATTGTTCATCTCAGTGACACTTCTGTGACAGCAGAGCAATAAATCAGGGAATGAGAATATCTGGGACAGGATATTAACCTTCCCCACTGTATCCAAAATAAATTGATAATGTTCGATTATTGATTTTTTTTTTTTTTTAATTGTGCTTACATTTTAGGTGCTTCTACTTGGTTAAAAACCTAGCTAGCTTGGCGGGAATTTATGTCTACTCTAATTAACTCTGTCTGTACAGTGTTGGCAGATTTCATTATCAGTTGTAAATTAGATTCGAACTCTGTCCTAATAAAAGGTTAAAGACTTAGAAGCTATGCTAATATGAGATTCTATCCCTCAGTTCACCCCTCTACTGTCAGTTTTAAACTGCTTAGGGTAGCCTGGAATCTGCACCAAGGCCTTTACCAAGGAAACATCTAAAAGGTAAGAAATATTTAAAAAAGATATATATTTTTAAGTATGCTGTATGAGTAGTTTCTCAAATTTGACCACAAAATTGGAAATACACTTTAAAAAGCATTTAAAACCTGTTGAGTAATGAAATGATGCCTGTTCAGGGGTGAGACTCAGTGGAATCAGGTGGGTGTTGCCCAGAAGAGGGAGACACTGGGGGGAATTTATCAAAACTGGAGCAGACAAAATCTGGAGCAGATTTGCACTGCAACCAGTCAGCTTCTCTGTCTCATTTTCAAATCTTACCTGAGCAAACTGAAGAGAGATGCTGATTGGTTGCCATGGGAAACTGCTCCAGTTTTGAAAAGTTCCCCCCATTCTGTATTGTCAGTGCTCCTATCTCCAAGAGACACTCTTAGGTCTCATTCTTTTTGTTGAATAAAAGTGGGCAGAAAAGCCCTTAAACAAATATTGATGAGTGGACTGCATTTTGTGAGTCATAAACGTTTGTGCTCGGAGTGGGCAAAAGGTGTTGATTGCCGTTAAAGAAGATCTTGCATGAACTGTATGCTCTGCGCTAAGGAGCCATTGACTGAAACCACACATTGTGTTGGGCAGATGTTCGGTAGCTGCAGGAGTTAAGGGTCGGGCAGCCCTTAAAGTGACAGTATGTCTGCTTGCTGGAACTGAGCAAATTTATGGTTATCTTTGTAAGCAGTGTACCTGGATTATGGGGCTCCTAAAAAAGGACAATACTAAAATGGGAGAGAGTAATAATTCTATGCCTCGGTCAGCGATATCCCAGCACAGATTAACACTACCGTTGGCTCTGAAGGGGTGATCTACAGTAAATGAAATAACTGTTGTGTTTCCTCTATAAGAAACCTCTTTAATGGATCCACAGCACACCAGCACACCTTGAGTACCAGGGTCCGTTGCTATGGATTACGACAACTCCGAATTCTTCTTGTCTAGGGATGATATTACTTGCTTTTGCCAATCAGCACTTACTGCCCTCCTGAGTATTTGATTGAAGTGATGTCCACACTGTAGATATGATACTTGAAACTTTTATTGTAAAACTTCAGGGAGAGAGGAGGAGGGTTAGGATCATCCAGGCAGATGTAGACTCCATTGCCTTGCAGAGTGTGATTACTGTCTCCATGCACAGCAGGTAGAACACCTGACACAGCACTACTTGAGGTAAAAGCCACTAGTCCTTGTCTTCAGTAGTGACCACTGGGCCTGATGCTATCAAGCTCCAGTTTAACCAGCTGGTTAGTCCCCAGGCTTCAGGCCTAGCCATC
Organism: Nanorana parkeri; assembly: GCF_000935625.1. Lineage (NCBI taxonomy): Eukaryota > Metazoa > Chordata > Amphibia > Anura > Dicroglossidae > Nanorana > Nanorana parkeri. The sequence continues at coordinate 153,148 of NW_017307671.1, read as the reverse complement.
TCAGACAATCCATTGCAGCCTCCCCACAGGCTGGGCCCGGGGGAGGAAGAGAGAGCTCACATTGTCCACTTCAAATATGTATCTCCTCCCCCAGTAGGCACCACTGGCCATTGTCTAACATAATTGGCTGGAGAGGGATATCCACTCATAGCAGTTTCCTATTGGTTGCTCTGCGACCAGGGCACACCATGCAGTACACCTAGCAGCAGACAGATGCGAACAATGACAGACTGTTTAGGGAAAACCAAATTAACCCAGACAACAAATCAGCATCAGACCACATACAATCTAATTATTATTACATTTAATAGCACTCTTTCCAGTAGGGTGCTACAGTGGCAAAGTATCATCTGGGTGATGGGCTGAGGTTGCATCAACTATGACAAGTTGAAAAGCCAAATCCTTATACTGGAGAAGATCCACCATGACTAAGGGAGCCAGCAAGCCTCTATAGAAAAAAAGATGTCTCTCCTAGCAACACGTGTGTGCCACCGGGAGATGAAATCTCCAGAGGAGGTGTGGCTCAGTAATCCCAGAGAGCCGTGAGTGTGCTTCTGCATGGAAAGCCCTGACAAAGCATGTGGGCAAATGCGTTGCCTGTGTTGCAGTGAATAGTGGCATGATGTCGCCAAATGTCCCTAATCTCTGGATACAGCACAAGGTAACCTAGCCAGGCGTAGGTCTGTGGTTTCCCACCAAGTTTGTGAGATAAGTTTTTGCAGTCACCCCTAGCAACATTGGAAAAGTCCCTGTTAAGCCTGTAGGGGTGAAAAGGTGCATATTTCACCTGCTGCTGTTTCGCCCTGTGGCTGCATAGGTGGAATGTAGATTCAAAAGGAAAAGATGAGCTGATGGAGCCATTGCACCCCCAGCACTCTCAAATGAAGAAGCTGACACCTACTGTGTTGGTTGGTAAGTCGTTCTTTAATTCTTTAAAGATAAAATTGTTGGAATTGCTAAAACAGCCATTAGAGGGCTGGCAGTAAAACAATCTGCTGTGATATGGGGATGGCCCTTGTTGGGGGACCTGCTATGTATTTGGAGTTTCCTGTGCCCTGTACATTGGGGAGGCATCGGTTAAAATTAAACCTGAACATTATGTGATGTTAAATGATGTTAAGCTCTCTGTATGCATCACTGAGCCATTTACCAGTGACCGCTAAAGAAAGTGTGCAGTTTACCTTAGTAACAACAAAGTAAAACAGAGGTGTCCCTAGAACCCTCCAAGAGCACAACTGAGATGGGAGACAGAGTTCTCTTAAGGACTAAAGTGACTATGCATGTGTTAAATAAATATATGTAAAACAATATTGAAAATGTGTTCTTGCAATCTGCTATGACAGAAGATATTGTGCAGTCAGAGCTCTTCTCTCCAGGAGAGATGCATGCATGGAGCCGTGTGTGTATCTGTTAACAAACACTTCTTGCCTTGAAATGTGGTAATTTGGCCAGGCTGATGGTTGAGGGGAAAGCTTTATTCTGGGTGGAAACAGACTGATGAGGGGTTAAGGAGAGGAGTCCAATTTCCAAGCTGACTTTTATGACCACCCAGATTCTTTGATTATTCTTCTAGAGTATTTATAAGGAAGATTTATAAGGAAGATTTTCACGGGTCATCATTTTCTAAAACAACCTTTTTTTCCCCAAAAAAATCGGTGTGCACTGTAGTTGCAGAACAAAGCACTAGATGGCAAAAATGAGCCAAAAAAATAGAAACACGAGCAAGTGTTTGAAATCCCATTGCTTTTTCCTTGTTGATTTCCTAATGTTGCAATATGATGGAGAGGCCATTTTGTTAAAGTGGATCTTTACACTCAAAAATATAATTCTACCAATGCATCCCTCTATGTATGATGATTAATAACAACATGGACATGTCAAGTATAAAATGCTGTGATTATAAAAAATACTTACACTTACAGAGCGTTCATTTCCTGCTTTGAAAGGGCAAAATAACTAAATGCTGGGAAATCTCATCTGTAATCTCAGGAGATCTCAGGGAAAGGCATTTTCCTCCCCTGAGATGATGTGCATGGCGACATGTCTAGTCACATGTGTCAGAAATCCAGAAAGTAATGGGAGAGCTAGTAATCTGCCCTTTGTAAACATGGCCACTGTCAAAAGACTGGGAAAGAAAAGAGAAATAAGGTATGCAAAGAACACAAAGCCTGCAATTATCTATCTGCAATGATCTAGATGTATGTGTTTGTAGATTGTCATTACTAAACATTTCTAAAGGTGTGTTTGTTGTTATTTTAAAGATCTATGTAAAGGTCTGCTTTAAGGGCAGATTAAAAAAATGCAAATTACATGGGTGGATAGGCAAAGTGGGTAGATGGTCTCTGTACCAGGTAAATGTTAGCAAGAAGATACAATTAGCAATCAGCAATTCCTTAAAAACCCAACTCCAGACAAATCTTTTGACTTTGTTTTGGTTAGAGCCCCAGGTTTTTTATCGCTATCTGCCAGGGCAGGAAATGTCTCCAATAGGGACACAAACAAAGACAGTTTCCCACTGTATCCAAAAAAGGAAGAATTTGGTTGAATTTATTCTTGGCAAAGAGCTGCTTCTTTATTTACATCCTACAACTGGCTTTATTATTATTTTTTTTTGCTGGATAACACGATGGAGTACTGGAAAACTTGTGTATAATTAAATGGTATGCACCTTCATATATTTGCAAATCGTACATCTATTAGGGTAGTTTAAATTAGGTTTGTTTTTGCCATAAGGTATATGTGCTGGAGAACTTGGTGTAGCTGGTGTGTGTGTGTGCGTGTGTGAGGGGAAATTGACACAGCACAAATTGTTGTTTCAACATGTTAAATTGTTTCCTAAAGTAATAAGCTAGCTCTGGCTCTGCCACATAAATGCTTCACTTTCCCAATGATGCAGTTAACATTTCCACACTTATGTTACTTCTCTGCACAGCACACCAACAAACACCAAACTGACATCCTTTTAAACTCATTCACAGTGACAGCAGTTATTTTTTTGTCCCAACACTAGGGGTATATTTGGGGGTAGCCTGAGGATATTATTTATAGGATTCTCTGGGAGCTCTACTGGAATTGTTCAACACCCTGAACTGCATGTTTTCCAGTGATTGCTCCCAACCTCCTGTGATGCTGAAAATACAAGTGATTGCTCTGAAACTAAAGCTTTAAAGAAGGTAGTATATTAATTATGACTTTGGTCTGCATTTGGAGAGGTTGTTATTGGAAGAGTCTTGGCTACCTGTCATGGTTAGGTTGCATGTTTAAGGTGCCAGGAAGTCCATTTGAATTGCCATCCATAAATTTTATGCACATGCTAGTCCATTGTCGCTCTACTACAATATGACCAGATGTTCACCTTTATATGCATAAAACGTGTTGGCGTGTGTGCACCGTAATGTGAACTGGAGTATGCATCCAGCACTAGACTTATTGCTGCCTGTTTAAATCTGCTTTCAGTTTGTTCTCTACATCTACAGAGGTCTACTACTGTTAAGCCAGGGGTTTCTTAAACAATGCTGTCAGAAAAAGAAAGGAAAGGAACACCCATGTCTTTGCTTGAAAAATGCATCTACTTCTCTTTCTCAGTTTCTCACTTGCTCTTTGTAAGCACCTTTACAAAGGGGACATCTTCTGATCCAAACCACATTACCCCAACAACATCAAATGGCCACTCAAAAAGAACTCCTAAAGAAGTAATAGAACTTTTCAGTAAATTAGAAAAAAATTCAAAATCAGACACACAATTGATGTGGAATGTTGGAATGTTTGTCAAAAGAAGAGACTTGTACCTAATGGCCTAATGTATCACATCCTTTCCGGACAGTGTCAAACTCTCCCACATCATGACTGCCTTCTGAAATGAAAAATGTATGGCGGTTAAGGATCCCATTATTGGCGAAAAAGTGTTTTGGTACCCAATAACCATCTTACAAAAGGCTAGATGAGCAGATTTTCAACAGGTTATGCAGACTAGAGAAAGAGAACTACTCCAGAAACCTAAAGAGGTTTCACAGGGGCAAACTACTATACTAACAATAAAACAAGATCATGGTAGAACAAAGGGGACCCTGACAAATCCAAATGCTTATCACAATGTACAATGTTGGCATAAGATTTTCCAAAAGTTTGTTTTCCACTGTATATCATCTTTCTACACGACACCCAGGACTCAACTTTTGACCCCTTTCTAAAGTGGAACATGACATGAATGACAGAATATCTTGTGCACCCTTCCCACACTCCAATTTTTCTTAGAGCGCAAAGATGACTTACAGAAGCAGAGTACACAGTAATCAAAACAAATGATAAAAAGAACTGTTTGCCCAAGAGCCATTACATACAAGAAAGTAATTGTAGAAATTATACACATGGAATTCCCATAGTCAAACCATCACAAACAGAAGTGTACATCAAGTATATGGGCGCAGTATCCTGCTCTGAGGATTTTTACCATTTCAACTCATCACAACTATCATATAAAGAAACAATATAACAGAAAAAAAAGTAAAGGAATAGGGATATCAGAAGAATGTAGTACATACAAAACAGTAAGAGTCGGTAGGAGAAAAGGGAAGATGAAAAGAACAGAAAAGAGAAGGAATAGACAGAGTGCTGGGGGTTAAAGGGAAAGATTGGCCCCACATTATCCTATTGGACAACATTTGCCAGGGCAGTGTCCCCCTGCAGAGCCACTTCATAGTCCTGAGAAAAAACATATTCATGCCAATAATACTATGTACGATGAAACCTCTCCTCATGGTTGTAAATAGAGGCTGTGGGATTCTCCATGTGTTCTATTTCTTTAATCTTAGAGTAACTCAAGGTTGTAGAGGTGGGGGCAGTCTGCTTCCAGAGGGCAGGAATGCACAGCTTCACCACATTAAGATAACTTTTTTATGATACAATGTATGCAAAGGATAGTTTGCACTTAATTAAAAGGGGGTCTGCTGTGCTAGGGAAGAGGATTATGGTTGGAGAAAAAAAGGTTGGAGGTGTATGTAAACTAGGAAAGGAGGGGACTGAGGTCAGACCAGGGGCGGACTGACAACACATGGGGCCCCGGGCAATACAAGATTATGGGGCCCCCTTGTGCTCCACCCATATACAAGCCCCACCCACAAGCCCCACCTGCATAAACATTCTTGTGTTACAGAAATAATTTATCCACACTATTTTTAAAATAGTGGGCCAATTCACTAAAATATGAATTGCCAGGGAACTGGTAGGAGAATTTCAAAATCTAGACCAATATAGGCGACTTGTAAAGTGAGCTAAAAGGCAGAATGCATGGCAGATCTTAGACCAGCACCAATACACGGCAGAACTCAGGCCAGAACCAATACACGGCAGATCTCAGACCAGAAGCAATACACGGCAAACACCAGGCCAGCACCAATACACGGTAGACCGCAGGCCAGAACCAATACACGACAAACCTCAGGCCAAAACCAATAGACGGCAGTCCTTAGACCAGAACCAATACACGGCAAACACCAGGCCAGCACCAATACACGGCAGACCGCAGGCCAGAACCAATACACGACAAACCTCAGGCCAGAACCAATACACGGCAGACCTCAGGCCAAAACCAATACACGGCAGTCCTCAGGCCGGAACCAATACACAGCAGACCTCAGACCAGAACAAATGCATGACAGACTACAAACCAGCACCAATGCACTGTAGACCTGCTGAGGTTCTAAGCAGAGGCAGATGCGGAGGTCTGACCAGGGGCAGATGCGCAGGTCTGACCAGGGGCAGATGCGGAGGTCTGACCACAGGCAGATGCAGAGGTCTCACCAGGGGCAGATGCAAAGGTCTCACCAGGACCACAGAGTGTCAGTGTGTCATTGTTCTGGACCCCCCACTGTCAGTGTGTCATTGTTCTGGACCCCCCAGTGTCAGTGTGTCATTGTCCAAGTACCCCCAAATTCCAATAACTCCGATAGGGGTGTTTGGTAAAATATGTAAAGCACATCCAAATATATAATGCACCTAAAATGCAGTGAATGTGAAAGGTGAGGGCCCAGTCACCATAAAGAGTGTGTTCCAGAGCGATCGGCCTCTGGAACGCAACCCAGCCGCCTCACTTTGTTTTTTGGCGGGAGGGGGCGTGGTGGTGCATTGAAGTCAATGCCCCCACGCCCCCCGCCCACAGTGTGATCGCCGGCACCCGCACACGTGGCACATTAGTGCCTGCGTTTTGGTCCAGTGCGATCTGCAAAAAATGCTGCATGCACTACTTTTTGCAGATCGCACTGGACTGGAATGCAGGCACTAATGTGCCACACGTTTGGGTGCCGGCGATCGCACTGTGGGCGGGGAGCGCGGCTGCGGTGCCATTGACTTCATTGCCTCCTACCCCCCCCAAAACAAAGTGAGCCGGCTGGGTTGCGTTCAAGAGGCCAAACGCTCTGGAACGCACTCTTTATGGTGTGACTGGGCCCTCAATGTGACTTTATATCACAGTGACTATAATTAAAGGAGGGCTTTCAATATTAAAGATTTTCAGCCTCGTTCCACCCTCCCCCCCTTTCATGTTTTGGGGTTCTTCACTGTCACAGCTCTGACTATCTTCTCTCATTTTCTATTTCCAACACATTATTAGGTTCCATGCACATATAGGGGGTTATTCACAACGGAGCCGAAGGATCCAGCCGTAGCTTCGGCTGATCCTTCGGCTCGCTCCGGCCGCCTGAGCTATTCCCTATAGCCTGTATAGCAGCTGAAGGCATTCACAGCCGAAGCACGAAGAAAGGTAGGCCGAAGCCGACCTATCTCAAAGCAAATGACAGCTGGGCGGAGCCAGCCATGATTTTACGGCTCGCTCCGCCCAGTTCTAATGACAGATCAGCATCCCCAAATGACCTGGGGACACTGATCTGTCATTAAACAATAACTGATGTCACAGCCGGCTCCGCCCAGTTGTTATTTATTGGCCTGGACCTGCTAGAAGACTCTGGCAGGTGTCGGCCAATAGGAAACGGCGTGCATCTTTTTTTTAATGATTTTTTTTTCTTTTCTTAATTTTTTTTAAATTTTCCTAATTTTTTAAATTTTGAAAATCATTTTTCTACCTTTTTTTCATTCATTTAACTTTTTTCTATTCTGCTCGCTACCTCGGCGGTACCGAGCAGAATAGCCAAGCCGATTACCGATTGGTGGCTTTCGTCTATTCTCTTACTGCCGTTCGGACCCTATGAGAATAGGGGCGAACGGCAGCGAGTGAGCTGCCGGAGCTTCGGCTCAGCCGATCCAGATGTTGGATCGGCTGAGTCAAACTCCTTCTGCACTTCAGCTCAGCCAAACATGAAGAGCATGTCCGGCTGACCGAAGGCAGTTGATGTACGGCTGATTTTAGCCAACGTACGGCTGATTTTAGCCAATGTATGGCTGAAGTCAGCCATAAAAGGCTGACGTAAATAGCTCACTTCATTTTGGCTCCTTTATTCACTCAGCTGCCTTCGGCAGCTAAGTGAATAACCCCCATAGCGCTTGCATTTCCCCGCAAGCACTATATGTAAAACAACTTGCACTATTTTGGGGGCCGTGCAGTTTCGTACCGCGTGGTCCTGCAATAGTCTGGACAGTGCACTTTAAAGTGCATTGTTTTTTCTGTTTAGAGGGGATCTGCACGTATTTGGACAGCCACTCCAGTGTGAATGGAGCTTTACCCTGCGCGACCCCCAAAATACTGCAAACGCAATAATCCTGCAGATTCAGCACATTCGTGGCTATATAATGGGTGCAAACAAGCAGAATCCGTGCAGTTGTTTCACATATAGCATTTGCGTCCTGTGCGGACTTCCGCAAGAAAAAATCCACTGGAAAAGAAACGCTGTATGTGAATGGAGCCTAAAAGGTTAAAATCTTCCCATTTACAGCTCATAAAAAAAAGTAATTAAATTAACTTACCAGCATCCGGGCTCCTTATCCCCACGTTCCAGTCAGGGCTTTTGTAGAACTCCTTCAGTGGGGGGCCTGGAACCGGATCTCAGTGGGGCTCCCCCAGCCTCAGGCTCTCGTGCAGCCGGCGGTAGGTCCGCCCACCGTGACTCGCCCCCTAGCTCGGAGCTAGGGTTGCAACCTTTTCTTCCAGCGAAACCCGAACACTCTAGCGACGCATGGAAATGTTTTTGGGAGAATGAGTCGTGGTTTATTCATATGTAAATAGCGCCGCCCATTCATATGTAAATATCACAGTCGAGACTATTTTCAGTGGGGGGCCAGTAGCCCCCGTCTTAATTTTGGTTGCCCCTGTCTGCCTGACATCTTGTGTCCAGGTTTCAGCGGCCATGAAACCCGGACTGTCCGGGTGAATCCTGGACAGGTGGCAACCCTACTCGGAGCTCTTCTCGGCCGCGCTGCTGTAGGAGATGCGGTTCTGTTAAAGTGACAACGGCAGTGGATGGTGGGCCTGGGAGGCGATGATACTGCTGTCGCCGCTTTAACAAGGCCGCGTCCAATACCATGTGGGTTAGAAAGGGCATGGGGGTCGGTGATGGGCCCCCTCTTGGCCTTGGGCAGTGCCCGACTGCCATATGGTCAGTCCGCCCCTGGGTCAGACACTACTGGAGGGTAAAATGGGAGAACATGGAAGGTTATGGCATTTGATAAGAAGATCCCTATGTTATAAACAAACATTATGTCAATACCATCCTGATTGTGCAAAAAAAAGTATATAGCAAATCTACACGAAATAAGATAAATAGAAATAAATACACAGCGCTCAATTATCTAAAGTGAATAAGAAAATACAAGTGTGTATATATATATATATATATATATATATATATATATGCAAAAAAATATCAAATCATCAACTCATACGTGGCTAATGGTGATTAAAGTACATAAATGTTGATACAGTGTTATTCCTATATAAGTATATACCGCTAAAATGAAGTTGTGTATACACTCGAAGTACTAAAGAAAATTATAAGTGACAACGATTAAGTGAACACTTAAATTTGTAGATATCTCCGTGATCGCATTTAAACATTAAAGTGACATATTTAGAAATGTGATTTCTGTGCTTAATTTGTGCAAAACTTAAATAAACGTCTCTTTTGAATGAAACTTCATTAAATAAAACAATTATGCAATAATAAAAAGTCTCTGTGGTGTTTGTCAATCCATTCCAAAAAGTGATAGGATGTTCCAAATATTCAGTGATGTACACTTAATCCTTATCCTGGGGAGTGTATTGAGATCAATACCATTCCCCTCAAAGTGCGTACTCATCCCAGGTGATCGGCTGTAACAGACAGCCTCACTCGTTTGTATTTACCGGAGCGGGATAGTTCAGTGTGTTTTACCGGCAATTTCTCCACACTCGATTCTCCAATTACAGCATGTCCATTCTTGTAAAGAAAACAGCAAGAGGTTTTTATTTGAACCTCACATGCAAATATCGAGGCAGGCTAATGGCAGTTCTCTACCAACACAGAAACCGCCGATGCTGGTGTGGGTGTCTCCAGCCAAGCACTGTCTACTTATTTGATTGATATCGTTTTAGATTTGGTTGGGGTATTAGTGCTGCTCATCTAGCCAAAAACGAAATAAGATAATTGATTAAATTGTCCACAAAAGCATGAAGTATGCTGAGTCAAATGAACAATCTGGAAGCTTTGGTGCAGGAAGAACTACGATTTAAAAGTATTGCAGAAGCTTGACTTGATTCTTCACATGAATTGACTGTTAATGTGAGAAGTGATCTAAACCTGGGTGTAAAAGGTTTTGTTGTTGATGGAGTGTGTTGATGCTGAGACATTATTAGGTAAGTTGCATATTGGTGTGCTTACTGCTAAATATACATACTAGAAAGACTTAAACACTTAATATTTAATAGCGTAAAGAGAAAAACTTCCACAGATGCTGGAAAGGAAGAAAAAAATGCCCCCTAATCACCCCCATGCACAGTATCTCAATGCAAGCTTGCAAAACTGCTGCCTTAACATCTGCTCTCTTTCCAAAGGGTGGAGTTGGCCCCTTCTGCCAGTTTATTGCTTATGCTGCATGACAGAAGCGGGTACCATTTTTTCGCAGTAGGCCATGCCTGTCCTCCACCAGCATGTGCAATGCTAGTATCTCTGTATCCCTCAGGGCCGCCATTAGGGGGGTACGGCCATCACTAATGTGAGGGGCCCAGGCGGCTAGGGGGGCCCAGGCTCCGACCGAGCAATTTTTACTATAAATTAATATATACAGGGAAGTTGGTACGGTCCCGGGCCCCACCTGTACAATTGGTACGTTCAGTATGTGCAGGAAGGGATTTTTTTTTTAAGGCGTGGATCGAGGCATACAGGAGAGGAGCACAACTGCTGGACTGTTAAGGTAAGTTTGTTTTAAAACAGCTGCAGAGGGAGAGGGGTGTTTAGAGACACACACTATGGTGGGGGAGAGAGGGGGGGCCGTTTGCAGAGACACAACCGGGGGGTCACCGCCCTGCGTCCGGGAGTCACTCAGCCATAGAAGTAAGTGTGGGCGGGCGCATGCGCAGTCCAGATCACCGGAGGGGAGGAGAGCTGATTCAGGCCACAACGCACTGCATCGCGGCCGCCTCACTTTTTTTGTAGGGCAGGAGGGGGCGTGACGGGCCATTGAAGTGAATTGCACCATAGCCACCCCCCTCCTGCCGCACGGGATCGCAAGGCACATTATGACGGCGGTCCGGTCCAATCAAAATGCTGCAAGCACTATTTTTGCGTGGCTACGGTGCCATTCAATTCAATGGCCCGCCACGCCCCCTTCAGCCCAGCAAATAAGTAAGCCGGCCGCAATGCAGGCAGCGCGTTCTGGCCAGAATCAGACCAGAACGCACTGCTTATGGTGTGAACTAACCCTAAGCCCTGCGTCCAGTAGACATGTGCGATTCAATTCAGATAAATTCTGAGCTATATAAATGTATAATAATAGTGTGTGACTGTGAGGGGACATTAGAGTGTAAGCTAGTCTGTACAGAGACTGATGCGACTGTGGGGGGACATTAGAGTGTAAGATCCTATGTACAGAGACCGATGTGACTGGGGCTTCAACAACTAATCGACTAAGTCGATTAAAATCGATGATGGAAAATGTTGTCAACGTTTTCCATCATCAATTAGTTGGCTTTCGATTAATTGCCCCTGTTCGCGGCTCCACACGTGCCGCACCTCCTCTCCACCTCCCCCAGCTCTGAGCTCTCTCCCGACGCTGCCTGCTAAGAAGCTGCCCTCCAAGATGATCACGTCGTTTCAGGGAGCGTGGGGGAACAGGAGCTGCCGACAGTCCCAAGATCTCGGAAGAAAGTGAAGTTTCTTGAAGAGTGTGCAGGTAGTGCAGGTAAGACTACCTGCACCCCCCCCCCCCCCCCACATGCTGTATTATAGTATTAATGGGATGTGTTGTAGTCCTCTATAGCCGGTGCCATTCTGCATTCATTGCTGTATAATTTTACACTTTACATTTCACTATATTGCACGCCACACTTTCTTTTTTTTTGCTTCCACCACTCCAAGCTTGACTGACGTGATTGGCTCAGTGTTCTCTGTACAGCACTGCAGTATGACTGTTGGGGGGAACCTCACGCACTTTAAAAAAAAAATTTGGGGGTCCCTCCTAACATTCCTACCAAACCCAAAGGGGCTGGTATGGTTTGGAAGGAGGACCCCACGCTAGTTTTTTTTTTGTTTTGTTTGCATATTTTTTGTATTCTGTTCCGCTACCTCTGAATAACCGAGCAGAATGCTGCACATATGAAAATGAGACTAACAGCAGCGAGTGATCTGCCGAGCACTCGCCTCAGCCGATCCAGATTTTGGATTGGCTGAGGCAAACGTGTTCTTCACTTCGGTTCAGCCAAACGTGCTGAGGCTGTTCGGCTGAACCGAAGGGAGCCAAAGCCAGCTGACGTACGGCTGAAGTGAAGCTGTTGGAACCACCAAGAAGAAACCTTACAAAACTCAGTGGATGTGTAAGCCAATCTTTGGAACGGTTGGCCAGCCCTGGAGGCTTTAACTTTTGTGTTGCATTTGATGCACCTCAGAAGGGAAGACTGTGTTATCAATTTTAAGAATAAACAGGGGTAAAAAAAACAACTGACATTCTCTTGTAGACTTAGTTGTGTGTTTTATCCACCTGTGTACCTGTTTTGTGTTGCTTGGACAATCTCTGCTAAAGCCAGCTCTGTTATGAATTTGGAGGAAAAATTGCTCCACAACACCTGCAACTACAGAGGTCAGCGAGGACTTGTTTTAAAGAATATTTATTGTTTGATAAGACTATGCAAATACTCAAATGGCCACAGATTCACTTACAGTTATCAAACAACTTTGAAAAGTGACTGTCACACCTCACTTCAAGTACTTTTGTGCACTTACCATTACCACAGCAGTGCTGTGTTACTCCATTTAACCCTTACAATTCAAGGCCCTGCTCTCCCTTTTATTATTATTTACTTACAGCTTTCAGAGTTTGTAAAATACCCTCAAAAACATACATTTTCAGAAAGCACATGACCTGTAGAATAAAAGGTTGATGCTACTGATTTTGTAGGTCCTGTGATAGTTGCAAATGTTATCATAAATATATTTTTCATAACAAATACACTTAAACTATTTGTAGCAAACACAAAAACATAACATTTCTACTAAATCTGAAAGATAAAACTATATTGAATTATTAAATAACAAATATTTGCAAATTTTAAATTGTGCCTTTTTGCAAAATGGTGAAATTCTATGCAATTTCACCACAAAATTATAAATAAGCAACTTATTCTAAAAACATGGAAGTTGGCTTCATACCTACGCATTGTGGTAAAATTCAATCTGCTGTACCTTGTGTGTACTGTGTTGGTGTGCGTTGTAATAAAATGATGCAGGTATAAATGCATTGCAAAGCAGTTGTGTCCTGTATAGAGTTGAATTAATGTTGTTTAAAAAAAATTAAAAGAAGAAATCAAGCACGGCCATGTGTTGCAACATTGCAGTGCAGCACTTGTGCACAGCCACACCAGCACGACCGCACGCCCACCGATGGATGTTATATGTATGTGTGTGGATTCTCTCTTTTCTTTCCTTCTTCAATACTGTAGGGGGCTATAGTGATATATCAGATGTGTACATACACCACTGATATTTCCCTTTTGGAATGAACAAAGAGTCCTCAATCTCCTTCTCTCCTGCAGCCCTGACACTCACTAACCCTGAACAGGAAGTTCTCTGTACTAAGTACTTCCATTCATTCACAAAACTGAAGAGATAGTAAACATTTACCATCTCCTCAGTTTTGATTAAACACCACAGAGTGATCAGTGGTTATTACTGTGGCGTTCATTTAGAAAAGTGGACAACTGGTAAATATGAGACATTGTCTAGTCATCATCTTGAATACATACCGCACCACTGCCTGTCTCATGATCCTCCCTGTCTGCTTCTCAACACCCTCCCCTCTGCAACCCGCTGTCTCTGCTAATACAGGCTGGGAGCGGGCAACAGGGATTGGAATGCACACAGCAGACATGGAGGAGAGCAGATTACTGGCACTCACTGGGAAGGATTAGTGACCATGGAGATTATGAGCTTATAGCAGAAGGAAGAATAAGGCCTTGTTCACACCAAATGCGGAGCAGGTCTGCATGAGTTTCTGCACACGCAGTGCAGTGGGTTGTGCCGCGTTTTTTTCCGCATTTTGGATGCGTTCCGGGCCGTTTTTGGTTAAAAGAAAACACATTTTTTTTGTAATTTAAAATGGGCTTTCAGTGCGTTACAGGGCGTTTGTATGCATTTTGATGCATTTGCATGCGTTCCAGAGCACGTAAAATAGGGCCTGCTGCAGTTTTTTTACCTGCTTTGGACCTGCTCTGGAACGCTGCGATGTGAACCGGAGCTAAAAAATACCATTGGAATACATTGGACGCAGTTTTGCTCCAGTCTGTAACAAGGCCTGAAGCTGACCTGGTCAGCTGGAAGTGCTCGCCTTATGTCTATGGCAGTTAATTCGTTAATATGTATACTATAAAAACTAAAAGTTTGAAAACCAGGGATATACTGCAGTCACAAACTCTTTAGCTCTTTATTGTAGAAAAAATACACAAAACATATTTTTCACCCAAACCCTACAACATAGCAGACCTGTCTTTAAAACTAGCACACAAATTCAGGATATTCCCACTCTAAATCAGCAACTCCTAAAGTTCGTGCTAGTTTTCAAGACAGATTTGCTGTGTTTTATGGTTTGGGTAACAAATGTGTTGTGTATATTTTTGTTCTACATCAAAGAGGTTTAATATTTAGGCGAGGCGAGTCTGGCAAGATGAGATGAACTGAAGAACCTCTGGAAACCGGAGCTGGCGAGTGTCATGCCGAGGGTAACCAGATGAGCGATAACCAGGAACCAGAAGGATGGCCGAAAGCAGAGTCAAAGCTGTAGCCGAGGGCATACCCAGGAGGGCAGAGTAGCAGTGGTACGTGAGCGATAGGCAGGAGCAGGGTCAGGATCATAAGCCAGGGTCATACACCTATAAGTGAATACACAAGGTACCAGATCAGAAGACAAGAAGTGAGGTCCAAGGGTCACAAGCCATGTTCATACACAAGAAATCAGGAACGCAGGATAAACACAGTAATAGAAAGACCACACAGCAACTGGCTCTGTGCTCAGGCATTGTTTAAATAGGGAATGCACGCCTGATCAGGAACATGCGCCGTTGCGCAAATGTGTGCACTAGACATGTGCACTGCCAAAAAATTTGTTTAGTTTCGCTTCGTTTTAAATTCGGATTTGTGTTATTTCGTTTTTCGGGATTCGGGTGTGAAAGTCAATTCGGATTCGGAATTCGGATTCGGACGAAATTCGGTAGCGGTAGTTCGAACGTTCGTTTCATTTTCTGTTCTTATTCGTTTCTTATTCGTTTCGTTCGTTCGTTTGCAGCAAAGTGACATTTGAGGGGGAAAAAATATTTTTCTCCTTCTCTAAGGCTGGGTTCACACCTAGGCTGATTGAATATGCGCGTTTGTCGCGCGGTTCGCGGCGCACGTTTTGACCGCGATTTGCGGTAAAAAACCGTGCGACAAACGCGCGTTTCCGAGGGCTAGTTGGCAGTTTCCCAATGGAAACGCCCGACCAAAATGCCCCAAAGAAGTACATGTACTTCTTTGGGCGTAGGGCGGTTTCCCGCGCGTTCGTGCTCGCGGAAAAACGCCCAGATGGGAACCATGCACATTGAAAATAATGGCATTTCCCTGTTTGAGCGTTATTTCGCGAGTACGAAAGCGCGGAAAAACGCCCAGGTGGGAACCGGGCCTAATGTCACTTTGCTCCAGCGAAATGGAAAATGGAAATTCGGATTCGTTTGCATTCGTTATGTCTGTAATTCGGAATTCGAATACATCCGAATGTCCAAAAATTCGTCCGAATTTCGATTCGGAACGAAACGAATCGCACATGTCTAGTGTGCACCCAAAAACATCATTTTCGAGTGACTGTTCCTGTGCGTGTGGATTTTTTACACCAATGCATGTTTCAAAGCCAGTTTTCGTGCAAAACCATGCACTATGAGGCGTGTAGGTGTCTGGTCTCAGACTGGACTCCCGGTAACTTTATGTGGAGTGGACGTTCTGACTTTAAAGTGGACCCTCCATGCCAAATGAAAGGTTGGCTTTATTTTGCCAGGCCCCTGCCTCCCCTACTCAAATGGCTTTAAAGAGCCATTCATGGGCAAACCTCCAAAGCCCCTGACACTTTCTGGAGACACAGATGACATCACTGTTTGTTCCAGCAGACCTGGCAACATGCGAGAATGCACTCTTGCAATGGGCAGATTGGGGCTGAGATTTTTTTTGGGGGGTAAACAGGCTGTTTGCAAATGGCTTTTTAAATCCATTTGTACTTTGGGTTCAGGGAACTAGCAAAAAAAGCAGACTTTACATGTGGCAAGTGGTCAACTTTAACACAGTTTCATTGTTTGCTGGATAGCATTTACTGATTGGTTTCACTTGCCTAGAATTGCTCTTCATGACTATTATAGCTCATAGTTGCCTGTTTGGTTTATTTTGTGATGTCTAGGTTCATCTTAACAATACTGATAACATGTCCGGGAATCCCATTACCTGTATCCTTTGCTTTAAAGTAATATCCTTTGCATTAAAATAAACATTACGTCAAACATTTATGATAAGACAGGTATTTACTACAGCATATGTTCTGTATGTATACATATTGATTATATAAATCTCTGTGTATATAGGTAATCTCTGACTTCTATCACAGGACTCTGCATTGAAGTTACCTATGCCAGCTATCTATTTTTACGTCAGTATCTAGGCTGAAAGTCCAATCTTTACAGCCACAGATGATTGTAAGTAAAGTTCTACAGTCTTAATTTTTACTTTTAGGCATGCTCTGCGCTTTTTTTTTTTTAATAGCAAAGTAATCATTTCAGCATAAACTTCTAAAAGAAAAGGAACTTGAATCATTTTCAAAAAATACATCTTTTTTTCCCTTTTATTTAAAATTATAACTGAACCTGCAGACAAACAACTTAAAGCAGAACTATTGTCTTCCATTACAAAATAAAAGCTGCAGCATTTAATTATAAGTCCATCTGCACTTTTCTCATACCACCCTCCTTCCTCAAAAGTTACACAAATATCAACTGAGCCTGCCAATGAATGCCACCTAATGCATCATCCTGTGATGATGTGGCAACAATACTGTGATGATGTGGCAACAATACTGCACTGATGCTAAATTCAAAGCAGAGTTGCCTCTCTCATGTAGGCTGTGCCTTTTTGCACTACTGTGGGATGGAAAAAAAATGTTGTTGGGGATGTGGCATTGTCTCTGCTGACTCAAACTTGCCAACAAGCACCTAGCCACATTTTGTCCTGCCCACTGCTTTTTTGATTGACACCACTACCTTCTTGATTAAACCCTTCAATTAAGAACAGCAGTGTGTGGGAGGGGAAGCTGGTGAGCAACAAATGAAGGAAGATTTGTCTCAGTCAGGGAAGGTGTAGGAAGTTTTTTGTTTTTTCACTTTTGAGGCATGTTCATCACATAGCAACTGGATTTTGTACAGTTTTAGACTGGCATACAGGAGCTGTTAATTGTACAAAAACTGTTTGAAAACATATTTTAAGTGCTTTACCTGCCAAAGGATTTATAATTTTCCTTAGCCAATCTTGTGATATAGAACACACAGCTGGGAATGTCACTTGCTTATTCATTGTCCAGTGAGAACGCAGGTTGCAGAAAGGTGATACAGGAAACTGCATGGCAGAGCCTGAAAAGAAAATGGCACCTGCTTGAGTGTGCAGTGTGACAGATATGTAAAAGAACTTAAGTATGCAGAGATATGTTTGCTTTTCTTTCTCAAACAAGCCAATGCGCATACAAAGCAACTCAAATTAATATTAGAAGTGACAAGCATCTCAAATGCAAACATCTGTGTACAGAAACCCTGAATTAAAATATTGGCTTACAGACTGATTTATCCAGGTAGGATATGTATACATACAGTATACTGTATGTATTTATATTAAATGCATCTAACTGTTTGCATGGAGTCAGTGGCGTAACAATCACCATAGCGACCCAGGCGGCCGCTATGGGGCCCGAGGCACGGCGGGGACCGGCCAGGACATCTCCCTGATGCCATGCGGGCTGCCTGGGTCGCTATGGCAACTTGCTCGGACAGCCAGGCTGCTGGCTGTCACTGGCGGCTGAGAGGAGGAACGCTCCGTTCCTTCTCACAGCCGCTGCTGAGTTGGTGACAACCAGCAGCTTCGCAGGAGGTGGCTGGGCCCGTCATCGGCAGTGATCGAGGAGGCGAGGCCAGGCGATCGAGGGGGCAGGGCCCGGCGATCGAGGGGGCGGGGCCCATCGATCGAGGAGACGGGGCACAGTGACGGAGGAGTCGATCGTGGAGGAGGCGGACAGAGGATCAGGGCTGACAGGTAAGAGGGCTTGACCGCCTGCCTGAGACCATGCAGAGCCTACCATAGAGAGTATATGGTGGGCTCTGCAGGGTCACCCTTAGGTGGGCTGTTTGGGTTATCAGGTGGGCGTAACTAGAAATCACAGGGCCCCATACAAAATTTTGCTGATTGATTTGACATTATGAAGTAAGTAGCAAATATGGATCACATATGACCACTTACAATTCCTTCTCAAGTGATTTCACAGTTTCTAAAGAAGATAAAAACAGTCTGAATGTAGGGGTTGGGTAGAGTTCCGATTGATTTGACTAGGGATGGACCGATACCGTTTTTTCGGTATTGAGTATGAATACCAATATTTTTTTTGGTCCTCATTGATACAGAATACCGATACCGGAAGTCCCATTAAAGAAGCCTATGGGCGTGTAATGACCCGCTGCCCGGCTTCCTGATTAGCTGGGAAGCCGGCTCCATGCTCCCTCGTCACCAGGTGATGAGGAAGCATGGAGCCGGCTTTCTGGCCAATCAGGAAGCCGGGGGGCGAGTAATGACTCACTGCCCGGATTCCAGATTGGCCAGCTTCCCAACCATTCAGGAAGCTGGGCGAGGAGTCATTACATGCCGCCCGGCTTCCTGATTGGCCAGGAAGCTGTAGCCATGCTCCCAGGTGACAAAGAAGCATGGAGTCCGCTTCCCGGTCAAACAAGAAGCCGAGCAGCGTGTAATGACTCGCCACCTGACTTCCTGATACGGGTACTCGCTTAAATACTCGGCATCGGCACTGATATTGATACTAGTATCAGTGCATCCCTAGATTTGACAAATGATCCAAGCAATATTTTTGATTGATTTTGAATTGAAAGGTTTTATATAGCCAAAACTGCTATTTTCTGTCACGTACCTCAGTATGAGCCTGAAGTGATGAGGAAGGCCTCCCCTTGCAACTCTCATGTGAGCCCCACTGGAGATGAGACAGCAGATGTGTAGACAGAGGAGCACGAGTGCCTGTGGCTGATGCAGGTGCTGACACACCGGAGATGGTGGCACTGACGTCCGGGTGCCTGAGGTAGCCAGAAGTTAAGACTCTCAGTAGATAGATGTTGAGACAGCACTGATGTGAGAAGCAAAAAGGCCAACAGGCCAGGTCGGTATGCGGGCGGCGTGGTACAAAATCAGGAGGTAAAGCGATGTCAAGAACAGGCTGGATCGATAACAGAGACTTACTAAATCAGAAGGCAGAAGAATGGTCATTAGACAAGCTGAGGTTACAAGGCAGGTAGCAAACAGCAAGGTCAGGAATGCAGCCGGGTCGATAGCAGGTTTCAGGAACAGAATCAAGTATAACACAGAATACAGCTGAAGATCTCTCAGCAGTGTGAGTTTGCAGGGAACATCCTTAAAGAGCCTGTCTGGCTCCAGGAACAGGCATGCGCATACTATGGCGTGTGCACAGTGCTGCGCATGCTTATGCACGTTGTCTTAGTGCATGCGCATTGCTATGAGCTGTACTGGCACCAATGACGCTGGACAGTCATTTTATTAGTACCTGTTTTCAACACAGTAATAGGAAAAAGAATGCAGGCAAAGTCAACAAAAGCACAAAACACATAATATGCAATTCATTCATGCCACAATGCTCCTGATTGGAAAGCTCAAGCTGTGGTTTAGCAGAGGGTGTGTTGGAACTCTGCAGAGAGACCACTGATTTCACCAACAGTATGGGTCCTTTTCTGCAGTATGCTGGCAGGTAACAGACTTTTTTGCTTAGGCTGTGGCTGCTAATCAAAACAAACTATAAAACTTGGAACACCTTTTTGTTTTATAGCACCAAGAATGTATATTGATGATTTAGACAAAAAGATAATATAGGCTTTAATGTTGGCAGTGAAATTGATGTCCTTTGCTGATGTTGGCTGTCAGAGTCCTGAGAATTTCCAGGTTCATGTTCAGTACAGGACGGTATGCTGGGGGAGAAGGATGTTGTGGACTATCTGTACCCGATGCTCAGCATTTGCTTAGTGTGTGTTGGAGCAGACATAGGGTAGGTAGCATAAGATAACAGACTGCAGCAGGGAAAGCTAAGTGTTGGAGCTGATTACTGAAAATGTCTATCTACAGTGTATTTACATGGTGTCACATGCACACTAATAGTGTGGTCTACATTGATATAGTAGTCAGATTAGGGATATATTTTAGTGTTTCCAGGATAGTTAGATGCAAGTGGCCATTGCTGAAACTTCCATATTTACACAGACACAGACAGTGTTCTGCATACTCCTATAGCAAATTTGAGAGACATCATATAGGGATCTATTTATAGAAAAAAAAAATCCATACTTTTCCGTTGTTACTTACGACGGCATAGTTTTTGTAATAAGACTCATAGGCTCAATTATTGCAATAAGCGTCTTTCTCTTTCAGGAGTCCAGGTGGAGATTACCGAGAAGTGTACTGAAATGGAGTAGTAGGTACTGCACATGTCAGTACCTACTACTTCAGAAGGTACTGCAGAAGGTCAGAAGGCATATAGTGCCGTTGCTCAGGTGTAGAGAACTTTCTGATGCGTTCCACTCTGTTATTGACATACACATAGAACTGTCTAGTTTGATTGTGTATGTATCCCAGCACTATTTTGCTGTACATATAGAAGTCAAAGGAGCCTGTTTTATCTTTTGTAAGCTCAGTAGTCAGTGAGCTTGGCCTTACCCATGATGAATCCTACACTTACTTCGCACTAGGATCTATAACTCTAAAGTAGGCAACTGCAGATATGGCTTCCCTGGATGCATCAGAGAAGACATGCATCTCTCCTCTGGTAGCATTTGTTAGGAATGCAAGGGTATAAGAGCGTGGTATCTGAAGCTGTTCTAATGCCTTCAAGGACTCTTTCTATGATTCCCATCTTTGTTGTTTCTCTCTGCGTAATAGGGTATCTTACTATCTTAGTCTATGTTTTTAGCAGTAAGCTGTCTTACTAATATCTTACCTTGAATGGTAATGTAAATGTGTCTCATGTGATATCCTAAAGCAATTCAAGGCTACGTTGTGTAAGGGAAAGGTTGAATTCCTTTACAATCACAGCATAGTTATCAGAAGGAAAGGCTCTCATTCCCTTGTCGCTGTTGGAAACCATTTTGTGAAGCCTCAGGTCGCCAGTGGCAAGGATGTTTTGAGTTCTAGTAAGTAGGTCAGTAGCCTTTTCTTCTATAGGCACATATTTGAGTATGTCATCTACGTATGTCATCTTTCAAAGAACTGACATGCATCAAATCCAAACTCCTTTTTGCCCTCTTGAGCTGTCCTTCTTAGACCATTAATTGCTACTGTGGGAGAAGGACTGTTACCGAAAACATGTACCATATATCTGTTAGTCTATGACTTCGTCGTTGACATCATTATTGTGATACCATCAGAACCTGAGGACGTTTCTGTTGTCTTTACGAACAATGAAACAGTGGAACAATTGCTGAATGTCAGCCATAACGGCAACTGGTTCTTGTCTGAAGCAGAGTAAAACTCCTATGAGGTTATTGTTCAGATTAGGCCCAGTGAGAAGTTTGTCATTGAGGGAAACACCTTCATATCGAACCCTGGAGTCGAAGACCACCCTGATCTGGTCTGCCTTGCAAGGATGGTAGATGCCAAAACATGAGAGGTACCACTAATTGTGGCCTTAAAGGTGGATTTACAGCCCCTGCAATTTTCTGGTTTATCATCTAACTTGGTGAGGCCTTTGTTAGTAAGCTGTCTAGAGACCATGTATTTAGCAAGCTGTGACATTTCTGTCTTGTCAGACTTTGGATATACGGCTGCAGGTGGAACAGAGTTAGTTACGATGGCTGGTGCACCCTAGTTGAGTGACTTGGGGACATAAGTTGGTGCCAAGGCATTTAACATTGGTACTGGCTTAAAGTTCATTGCAATGTTGGTTTGCAGCTGTGGAGCGTGTTATCTCTTTCGCTTTCACTAGCAGCTTGTTCTAAAACCTTTAATCTTGTCATGTCTGTGGCATGCACACACTGTTTTTACAAAGTTTTCATCTCTGCTTTCTTGCATTCAGCATCCTTGCGCACAGCTTCAGTCTCCTTGCGTGCAGCTTCTGCTTCCATTTATGCTTTCATGCGTGCAGCTTCAGCTTGCACCTCTGCTTTCATTTGGGCTAAGGCTGCTTGAATTTTGGAACCTTCTGCATCAGCATGTGCCTTAATACGTTGTTGGCTGAGTGTGGTAGATCTTGATTGTAGAGATTTGGAGGATCTTCAGGAGTGTCTAGTAGGTGAAGAGTGATGAGATCTGGATTCATGAAGTTATGTTACTTCTGCCATTGTCTTTGTTTCTAGTACTAAGCTGTCTCTTTCAGTATTAAGCTCATCAAATTCCTTTTAATTCTTCTAGTGATTTTATTGACAGTTGTACCACCTCAGTATATTTAACACACACAGGGCTATTCACAAAAGAGTGAAGAGTTTGGAGAAGGCAGGAGAAGTAACCAATCTAGCACAACAGAGCTGAACTGGAAAGTGAACTGAATTTGAGAATTTTTCAAAAGCAGCTATTTTGGCCTAGATTGTTCACTTCTCCTACCTTCTCCAAACTCTTCACCCTTTAGTGAATAACCCTAACAGTCTTTGATAACTCTTATAGGTAGCATTGAATTCTTTAAGGGCACCCTCTAGTTCCACTACCTCATGGACTGGCTGAGAGAGATGAGAGCGTTAACAATATTAGACCATAAGTGATTGCCATTAAACAGCAGTTCTTTGTCAGCCTCATGATTCTGTTTATCCGTCCAAGCTGGTTTAATTAAGCATTTTTCCAATATAATTAATTCAGGAAGCAATTCTGATTCTTGTTGTGTATTTCACAGATTGTGTAGTGCTTTTCTGAAACATTGTGCTGGCAATGAAATAGTTAATAATAAAGTCTTTCAGCAGCAGAGACATCTGCTGTTAATGTGCTTTGGCTAGAACTTAGGAGAGGCCAGGTTTCCAAGGCAAGGGGGTGAAGCCAAACTGGACTCACTTTCTTGCAATATTACAGACAGAAATCAGAATGCCATGTGGATGCATGCAGAGTTGCTGTGTACACGTATGATGTACAAACGGATTGTATGACACAGTTACAAAAACAGTCAGTGGAGAATGCTGTCCTGAAACTTAATGCTCTGCTGAGATGAACTTGCAGGCATATGTAGGCTTGTGTGGCACTGGTTGCACTATCCTACGATGCGGTATTTCCAGAGTCCACATAACATCTCACAATATACAGTATATCCAAAACTAGCAAGGATCCTTAAACGAGAACTATGAGGTTTTTCACTCACCTCATAGTTCTTGCTGACCTGTGACAATGAGACTGTCACAGGTCGGCTCAGTAGATCGAGAAGTGAGCGAACACATACCAGCGTTTGCTCACCTCTCGATCCTGTCACAGCTCTCTGCCGTGACAGGGGAGGGGCTGGATTGCCCCCCCCCCTCCACTCCGCCAGCGCTGACGGAGGAGGGTACAGCCTGCTCAGCCTCTAGATAGGCAGAGCCAGCTGTCACTCACGCAGCTGGGCGGATCCAGACATAATTGTCGGGATCCGCTTCAGCTGCGGCGTCTCAGTATACCACGAGCAGTAGCTCGCGGTGTACTGTGGCGTCTCAGTATACCGCGAGCTGTAGCTCGCAGAATACTGAGCTTAGGGTGACGGGAGGGCGCTAGTTTGTGTCTTCCCGTTACCCTAAGGAGAACTATGGGGAAAAGCCTTAACCCCATAGTTCTCCTTTAACTGATCACTTTTTAAGCAAGGATCCTTAAAAGATAATTGACTGATCTCTTGAATATTCTTTTGACTGTTCTGCCTCCCCAGTTTAAGCATTGAGAGTCTGATCTATGTAACTTACAGTTGTGGCGAGATAGCAGCAACTCCCAATCTCACAGTGGAGATGGCAGATTGGACTCAATCCATATGACAATTTAGGATCGTTAAGAAATGTAATCCAAACTGTGCAGATTCTTAAAACAGTGAACATAGGACAGGTCAAAAGATCATAATGTGATTTACTCAGCAAAGGGCATGTGGCTGAGATGCAGACTGAAACATAATGAAGAAGGTTGGAGCTATCTACACAGAGGAAACAATTAACTATGGGGAGGGGTGGAGACAAATACCAGAGACAGATAAAGCAAATAATATTTAAAGGCATATCACAAAGTCTGTGTAACATGACATGAAGTGTACACAGGTAGCTTTATGTCCAATTAAATATTGCCACCATTGTAAATACAGTTGCCTTTTCTGGGTGGCAAAAGGCACTGATCATCAATAAAAAAGGGTCATTAAAAAGGGCCATGAGACGAGCACCAGTAGATGGGGTTACAAGCACGGTATTGACAGGTGTCGGTTCTCTCCAGACTAGACTTGGGGTTTGCATGGTGCTTCCTCTCATTTTGCAAACTTCTTCAAATAGTTCTCATGTATTTTTGTTGTATGCTTGAGTTCTAATTGCTGTGTTTTTATGATCATTGTTGACCTCTGCAAAAGGGATGTCATTATATTTATTGCACTGTAAACTACTGATGCATTGCATTCTTTTATGACCCACTTTGTGAACTCCACTGGAAAAGTCAGTTTTCTTAGTAAAATGTCTGCACTTGACTGAAATCAGTTGTTGGGTTTGATTAGCAATCTCTGGACAAAGCTTGCTAAATAGGACTGCAAACAGTGACGTGGGCAAATTGGTGTGTGTTAAAGAATTGATTAGATGCTATATGAACTATACCATCCATGAGCATATACGATTTGAATGTCTAGGAATTATTCCATAATGTAATATTCATTTTACAGAATCCTATGCTGAAAACAAATGGAATGCATTTATCAGCAAATAAGTGCTATGATAATTTACAGTGCTCCTATCTGTACTTTCTTGCTGTGTTCTCATGACTTTGGAAGGATATTGATTATTTTATAAGGTCATGAGTGGAAGGAGTAACTATTTTACTGATTATTTGCAGATATGACACAGAAATGACAGTGATAAATATGGCAGGGTGGCTCCTTTTTAAGGAGCAATGTAAGACAATGGTGAATTTGTTACAGTATGCTAAAGTTATATATGTTCTACCAGAACACGTAATTTTAAAGCAATTTTAGAATGTATCATAGAATATTGAATATTTTTTTCTGGTTGTATGTGTTGTGTTAAGACCACAGCTTTGTTAAGGTTCAGACTATGGTCACCACAAGAAAGATGAAAACTGCTATCTGCATTGATAACATGCTATCATGGAGATGACCTATGTTATCCTTCTAAAACTGCTCATGTAACTCTGATGTTGCATATCCAAGCTGGGCAGGTGAAAAAGTTTATCAAGGCATTTGTAAATATGTTCCAGAGAACAATTCAATTTATATGCTATGTAGGCTATACTTTGCAATTATCCATGTACTGTAATGGATCTTGGCATCTTATAATTATATGATTTTATTACATGATTATATGATATTATATGATCTTGGCATATTCTAATAAACGGAGGAATGTATAGGGTATATTTAGCAGAACCTTTTAATTTATAAAAAAGTAAGGAAGGGTTAATACTCCTTTCAGTTTACTTTTGTTATAATGTTGGAATTCCTATCTTCTGACGCCTGGGACATGCAGTTTCCGGGCACCGGGCGGGTAGTTGTTTTCTACATTTAACCCTGCTTCGGGCAAGCAGAGCTAAATAAACAGCGGGGAAGCCGCTTGTTCATTTACAAGTTATCTCGGCGATTTCGCTGCGATCACTTGTATGCAGCCGGCAGGTTTGTCCCCTCCATCCTTCCCCCACCGGCTACCTATTTCCCCGCCGGTCACCTCTTTCCGGAGATGGAGATCCTCTCTACAGGATGGAGAGCAAGGAGCAGAGCGGGGAACGTCCATTCTCCCCTGTGCCCGATGTGAACACTGAGATGGGAGAGCTGCACTCACAGCCTTCCCATCTCAGCTGTCACAGGAGTTCCAGCACAGTCCTGTGCTAGAACTCCTTTATTGGAGGTGACGATTTCAATAGAGAGAACCTGTCACCTCCAAATGCTATCAAACAGGGGCTTGTTAGCTCATGTGTGATAGGAATAAAGTTAAGTAAAAAAAAAAATTAAAAATAAATAAAAATTAAAAAAAATAACTAAAAAGTAAAAGGAAAGCATAATTATAAATTAAAAAAGTAAAAGGTGATAAAA
The DNA here is from genome assembly GCF_000935625.1 of Nanorana parkeri. Classification (NCBI taxonomy): domain Eukaryota; kingdom Metazoa; phylum Chordata; class Amphibia; order Anura; family Dicroglossidae; genus Nanorana; species Nanorana parkeri. The sequence goes on along the minus strand of NW_017307671.1, from coordinate 127,015 downwards.
AGTAAAAAATAATAAGATAAAACAGTACAAAATATTCTTCCCCTCTTTTCCCAACCATTATTTCTCCTGGGATACAATGATCCGCACACATTTAAATGGTGGAACAGCCACGGTTATAATAGGGTATATGATTTGTTGCGTAGTAACAATGTCCCTACGTGGTCCTATCTTAAGGAACGTAAAAAGATCCCTGATGCAGATTTGTATTGATTCTTCCAAAAAGGGGCGGACTGACAACACATGGGGCCCCCGGGCAATACATGGTTATGGGCCCCCCTTGGGCTCCGCCCATATACAAGCCCCTCCCACAAGTCCCACCTGTAGAAACATTCTTGTGTCACAGATCAGGCAGGCACAATGGGTGGGAGGGGGCGTGGTGGCTCCATTCATGTCAATGGCGCTGCAGACATGCCTCCCACCCACACTGGAACATGTGGTACCTCAATGCACTGCGTACCAGTGCGGTGTGATGCCAAAAATCAGGCATGCCCTATTTTTTGTGTGATTGCACTGCACTAGACACACAGTGAGGGGAATTTATCAAACTGGAGCAGCCGTGCATGGCAACCAATCGGCACCTCTCACTCATTTTCAAATGTTGAACTGAGGAGAGAAGCTGATTGGTTCCCATGTACAGCTGCACCAGTTTTTACAAACCCCCCCAGTGCATTGTGGTACCACACGTTCCAGTGTGGGTGGGAGGCATGTTTGCAGTGCCATTGACATGAATGGAACCACCACACCCCCTCCCACCCCAGAACGTAGGGAGCGTTTGTTTATATGATCCAGTGTGTTCAACCCATGGGACTGTGTGGGGAACACACTGGATAGCATGAACGGGCCCTCAACTGAGTGTAAGGGCTTGTTCACACCAAATCCAGTGTGTTCCACACAGTTTGTTGCTGGAGCACAGTGGATTGCATAATTACAGCCTCCCTGCGTTCTGGGGTTGAAGAATGTGTGGTGGTGTATTCAAGTCAATGGCACCGCAGCCACACCTCCCGACCTGCAGTGCGATCACTTGCACCGGAACACATGCCACACCGATGCCCACGTCCCCTAACCCATATCCCCTTTAACAACCACAAAAAAAAAAGTTGGAAAAATGGCATTGCTGTATAAAGTACTGCTGAGATTTGTAGTCCTCTATAGAGGGTGCCATTCTGCATGGCTGAAATGCAGAATGGGACTTGCTATATAGAACTACAAATACCAGCAGTACCATCAATTGGGCTAAAAAAATAAATAAAAAAACTTGTTTGTGTGTTGAACCTTCTAGTCATAGGTAAATAATCCACTTGCATCAATTTTTTCACACGGATTGTTGTAATTTTACACAGATTTGTTTATTAACACTTTAGTGTGCAGTTGGTTCACATAGACCGAGCGCAACATATTTGCTTTACATGTGGGGAATCCGGGCCTGCGTATAAGGTCCAATTCAGATGGTATTTAGTCCCAGCCCACTTAGCGAAACTGTTCCCTGCCTCATCTGATAAATGCTTTCGCGGATGCCCATCTCCCAGAGACATGCTGCACACTTGGGGGTCCTGTCCATTTGCTTTCCTGTTTTTGGACTAGGATCTACCCGTATATTGTTATCTCGTATATTTACCAAACATAGGGGCCCAGCGCAGGCCCTGTTACATGCACAGGTGCCTGGCTTAACTAAGTTCCAGAGTTCCCTGGCACATCATATATTCATTGCAGCCAAATTGACCATAGCCGGGAATTGGAAAAAGCAATTGATCCCTTTCCGGGAGTTTACCCAGAGAATGGATAACATTATGCCGAATGAACGGTTGGCATAAATTCTAGCCGATAACTAGACTAGGTTTTTAAATATTTGGGAACCATGAATATTACACCAGCACCCTACCTTACATACTTATACCCTTCGGTGCCTGTGATGAGAACGGGCGTCTAGATAAATGAGGGTGAACATGTTCCAGACCCAGGGGTGAAACTACTGACCTGTACCAGAAAAATGGTAATACCGACCATCAGATGAACCTTTAACTTGTCTTACTTTGAGTTCCTTTCAATTTTTCTTTATTTTACTGTGCATTACTTGACTGATGCAACTGTATATGTATCTGAAATTATACTGTAACGTTTCTACTTCGCTTTGCAAGCGACACCTTATGCACTCAAACACTATGTACGGTGCCTTGTTTATTTTCTATTTGAAATGAAAAAAAAAATATTGTTACAAAAATTACAAAATAATAGGATAACATTTTTTTTACAAAAATTAGAAAGTGGGGGCGTGGCCGGGATTTGAGAGTGAACGGACGTGTCTCTCTGCAGCTCTCCCCATCCGTTCAATCATCCTGCTCCTCAGCTGATTCAGAACCGAATCTATACTCACTTACTAGTTGCGGGTGATCCGGTGACAGCCGACCTCTCTTGATGCGCTCCAGAGAGCAATCGGTCTGTTTCCGAGCGAGCGGTGGGACTCCTGGCTCTTCCTCTGCCACGTGCACCTGCGCCATCTTGGCTGCACACTCTCCCTCTCTCATCACTGCCGGCACTCACATTGCTGTGTGGGGAGACATGGACCCGGATGTCTGCTCAATGGATCCCCTGTGGCCACACTCTTCTCAGGACTCGGGTCCCCCGGCTGCTACGGATGCTATCCTGGCTGCCATAGAAGCCAGTAAAACAACACTGATTGCCAGAATAGACACCCTGGCTACCGAATGCGTTCTCATACGGCAGAATCTGGATAAGATACGGGGCCATATTACTACTGGGGACTCTGGAAGACACCGGAGGGGCTAATTCGCTAGCCCTCTGGAGCCTGCATCGCTCGGTGGTGCAACTGACCACACGTTCAGAGGATGCTGAAAATGGATTGAGACGCAACAATGTTCACGTGGTGGGGTTGCCTGAAAAGGTGGAGGGCTCTGATCCTGTGTCCTTTGCTGAGATATTCTTCAACGATCTCCTGGATCTGCAGTTGGTCTCCAAGGCCGACATTGTGGATCACGCACACCGGGTCCCTACTACACCTCGGCCTCCTGGATCAGCTCCTCACCTTTTCCTTGTCCGATTCCTCACCTTCAGGCATAGAGTTCTGATCCACGCCACAGCCAGGACAAGGGAGTCAGCGCTGTTGTATCAGAATGCTACCGTTATGCTCTTTCCTGATTTTCCCCCCGGAATTGCAGAAGCGAAGGCGTTCCTTCCTGGATGTTCGCCCTCATCTCAGTGACAAGGGTTTGAAATTCAGCATGTTCTATCCTAGTAAACTGCGGGTGCAGTTTGCTGGCTCCATGAAATTCTTTGAGGATCCAACTACTGCCTGAGACTGGCTGAAGTTTATCCATTGATATCTGCTGGCTCTTCGTCTTTCTGGAGCTCCGCTGAGCTATTCTTTTTTTTAATTTTTCCCAGTTTAGTGGCTTTTTTAGACTTGACAATCATACTCCATTGTTGTTTTGCACAGTTTCCATCATGCTCTCAGCATTACCTGCTCTGCTTGGACACTAATTGAGCTGCAGGAGATGTGTGGTAATGTACACTCACCGGCCACTTTATTAGGTACACTTTGCTAGTACCGGGTTGGACTCCTTTTTGCCTTCAGAACTGTCTTAATTCTTCATGGCATAGATTCAACAAGGTGTTGGAAACATTCCTCAGAGATTTTAGTCCATATTGACATGATAGTATCACGGGCCCAAAGTGTGCCAAGAAAATATCCCCCACACCATTATACCACCACCATCCTGAACCGTTGATACAAGGCAGGATGGATCCATGCTTTCATGTTGTTTACTCCAAATTCTGACCCTGCCATCTGAATGTCACAGCTGAAATCGAGACTCAGCAGACCAGGCACCTTTTTTCCAATCTTCTATTGTCCAATTTTGGTGAGCCTGTGCGAAGTGTATTCTCCGTTTCCTGTTCTTAGCTGACAGGAGTGGCACCCGGTGTGGTCTTCTGCTGCTGTAGCCCATCTGCTTCAAGGCTCGACATGTTGTGCATTCAGAGATGGTATGGTTGTAATGAGTGGTTATTTGAGTTATTGTTGCCTTTCTATCATCTCAAACCAGTCTGCCCATTCTCCTCTGACCTTTGACATCAACAAGGCATTTTCATTCACACAACTGCCGCTTACTGGATATTTTCTCTTTTTTGGATCATTATCTGTAAACCCTAGAGATGGTTGTGCATGAAAATCCCAGTAGATCACCAGTTTTTGAAATACTCAGACCAGCCCATCTGGCACCAACAATCATGCACATTCAAAGTCACTTAAATCCCCTTTCTTCCCCATTCTAATGCTCGGTTTGAACTTCAGCAAGTTGTCTTCACCACATCTAGATGCCTAAATGCATTGAGTTGCTGCCATGTGATTGGCTGATTATCAACTTGTGTTACCAAGCAATTTAACAGGTGTACCTATTAAAGTGGCCGGTGAGTGTATATACCTTAAAAGCTATTGCTACCTATATATTTTTCCCCCAATTTGTGAGTATTCAGTAATACTCTTGCTACTTTTTCAGGTTTTTGGATATCTAGCTGTTCTACAGTTTACTGTTTGTTATGTGGAATAGCAGGGGTTTTTGGGTTCTTTTCCACTGTACGTTATCACTCTGATCATGTTCTTCCCCTGGCTGGGGTGGCTCTCTGTGTATCCGTCTGCTCTCCAGGATCTTCCAGACTTGTTGCTGTTTTTATGCTCTGATGACTGCTGTTATACATGTTGTCTCATTTTAAATGGGCTCTAGTCCTTAGGTTTCTAAGCTCTTATAATCCCCAGGTAGTTTTTTTTTTTTTTTTGCAAAAGCTCCACCTCCTGGCTAAAATATTCTTAGCTCTCCAGCGGCGCTGGATACAGAGAACCTTTCATGCCACCTACTCCCCTTGTGCTAGAGGGGTGGTCATTCTCTTCCATAGAAATTTCTTGTGTGTATTTCAGCATGGTATTTCTGACCCTGAGGGTATATACGTGGTGGTACTTGTCGAGTTTCAGTTGCAGACTTCTGCATTTATAAATGTTTATATCCCCCCCCACCCCTTTTCAGTGTGTGATACTGTATACGATTTTAGAGAAATTGTCCCCATATTCCCCTTCCTGTATATTGGTGGTGGGGTACTTTAACAACGTGCTGGATTACTCCCTGGACACCTCTAACCCGTAGACCACTGACCTCTCCCATGTTTCCTGCTCCTCTTCCCATCTAGACTCCTCTACCACTATGTGTTAAATTGTCAGTGATCTCAAGACCAGCAGTTCGCTCCTGGAGTTTACCGCCTGCTTGGCTTTCCAATGATGCAGTTGCTCTACTTCTCTACCTACCTTGCTTCTCTACCTTCATTAAGATTCAACTGCTTATTCCATGGCGTGGGATGCCTTTAAGGCCACTACCAGGGGTGAATATATTTCAGCAATGAAATATGCTAGGGAGGTCTCCAATTTTGAATTGTGACAGCTACAGATTCGAGAGGCTGAGTGCACTGCAGTTCACGCTGAAGCTCCGTCCTCGGATACGCTGCGAGCCCTGCTGGTGGTACGCAGGGAATTGTTGCTTCATCATCAGTCACTCACTAGGTCTAACCTCAGTAAACAGTCTGAAGCTTTGTATGAGAAAGGGGATAAAATTGGCAATTTTTTGGCAATGCCTGTGGCGGAGCAGAGGACCCATACTGTTATCCCTTGTATTCGGGCATCTGATGGCTCCTCTATAACTGATCATGGAGATATCCTCCAGGAATTTGTTGCCTTTTATGGGGCTCTCTATCAAAGAATACCTGCTTATGATGTGGTCTCCTTAGACACGTTTCTTACTTCGGTGGATCTTGCACAACTTTCATCTGCTGATAGAGAGCTGATGGAGGGTACCTTTTAGGAGCATGAGATTCCTCGTGCCAGTTGCTCCTTTCCGAATAATAAATCTTCAGGTCCTGATGGTTTCTCTGCGGAATGGTATAAAAAGCATGCGGGGAACGTAGTGCCCAGGCTGCTAAAGCTCTACTCGTTTACAATCAGGTTCACTGCCCCCTCTATGTACGATGCTCATGTGGTCCCACAGAAAGGTTTGGCGGCTCCTAACTGTTATTTTTATTTTCTAGCTGGCCAATTTACATTTGCTCATAGGTGGCTTATGGGGCAGGACTTGGACCCTGCAGTCACCTTGGAGGCTGCCCTAGTCGGGTCTTATGAGGCCGTCTCTCCCTCTCCTCATCTAGAATGGAGTGCCTACTTCGAACAGGTAGCTTAGCTAAACTCTTATCGATCATTTACAAGTTGCTTTCTCTCTGGGGGGTGGGGCCCCTGGTGGAGTGCCGGGGGGTCTGGGTGACTGACTGTTCTGCTCTGGCGATGACATGAAGGAGGTTTGGGGCAGTCCTATGACCACTCTGATCGGTTAGTTCAATATAAAATAGTCCACCATGCATATTTTACGCCTGCCAGACTTGTTACCATACGTCCCTCTGTGTCTAGATGCTGGAGATGTCCCTACAGGCCTGCCGTCCTTCTACATGTTACATAGTCAGTCAGGCCGAAAAAAGACTCAAGTTCATTGAGTTCAACCAATGTGCTTTGTGCTTTGCTCTTGTCCTGAGATTGTGGACTATTGGAGAGATGTTATGGAAGTGTAGTCAAGAACCAGCTCCACTCCTTACCGGAATAGTAGTAAACCTGCCAAGCAGGTGGGGGCTTGTAGTGACCACGGACGGCCCCGTGAACAATGCAGATCTAGAAAGGATTGTCACCAGCACACAAACTTTTGGTGTGCTGGTGACAATCCTTTCTAGATCTATGTTATGGAAGTGATCGCAATGGTATTGAGCATTCCGATCCCTGTTTCCCCAAAAAAGGGTATAAAATTCATTTCAGTACAGCGCTGCATGACGGAATAAATGTCAGTTAAAGTACCGCAGCGCTGAATACTGAAAAATGGCCTGGATGGGAAGGGGGTTTAACACCGCGGATGTCAACTGGTTAAAGTGACATTAAAATCAAAATTTTTTTTCCCTCCGCCAATGTTAATGAAAGCACTTACCTTAAATGATGTCTCTTAATTCGATCTTCCTCTTCTTTCCTGTCCTTTTCAGCCTTCTCTCCAGCGCTGCTGCAGGTCTCCAATCCACCGCAGACTCCTCTGTCCTTGCTGGCACTTCCTGACCCATGGTGTCTGCATGCGGGTGCACGCGTCCATAGACTTATCTTGTGTCTCCTCGTCTCCCGCCCGAAAATCTGAACTGTGCATGCACCCGCCCCAAGATGCTTTGCGGCCGCCCGAGCATTTTTGGACGGGAGCACGCGGCGAAGACGGGTAAGCTTATAAAGCGGTTTCTTTTTTTCTTTCAATTTTTGCATATATCTACTGCTTGCTAGGGCACTCTGCCCTCTCCTAGGGTGCTGATTTTTCTTTTGTTATTCGTATAGCCTATTCAGAATTATAGTTAATATCTTCCTCCTGTGAGGATAGTTGGTGAGTTATAGTATGAACCTGAGGAGGGGGGATCGTAGATCACACTGTGTTTTTTATGTTCTGTATGTACTGTTCTGAGCAATTATTGTGCTGTATTGTTTTGAATAATCTGTGATAGTATGTATTTTTCCTAAACTGATGTGATTTTATATTGCACATATGGCGCTATGTTAGTGGCTTTACTTGTTTACCTTATCATAATGCAAAATTAATAGAAATATTTTTCAGAAAAGAGTAAAAGTTAATAAGATAAATAAACATTGAAAAAGTAAAAATAAATAAAATAAAATAAAGTGATAAAAAAATCTAATACTAACCCTGCCACCCCCGCCATCTGGTTGCCATTCTCCATTAGTGGGGGGTTTGGCGAGGAGGGGGTGCATTGAGGAACCTGGCCTTGGGGCTGCAGAGAGAGTAAACCCAGACCTGCTTCTATCAGCATGTTTCTTACACTTCAGCACAACCTACTTGATGCTTGTGCCCTCCCTCCCCAGTCTGGGCTCTGATGTACAGGGACTGCATGAGGCAGATATTCAGGCACTTGCACTGTTCAAATGAGAAAAAAAATTCAATTTAAAAAATAACATTGGCAAATCCTCTCATCAGTCTGAAACTTGTTTTAATTCTCAGTAGTTAAAACTTTAGTTGGGCCTCTTTATGCTGACTAGCTTAAATGTGTGTTGGTGAAACGTTTGTATTATTTTGTTTATATGCACTTAAACCAGTTTTGCTACTTCCAAAATGACCATAACAGGTGCCATGGTTACTTTAACGTATTTAGTACAGTCACACTGGAAGTCTTGGGATGCTTTGGGTGATGTTTAGGCTTCTTGTACGCTGCTTTACCTTTAAGGAGGAAATGGTTGCCTCCAGGTAATCCTGGTCGCAGCTTGTGCATTGCAATACATGTCCCATAGATGGGAACTTACTTTATAGTTACGAAGCACACTTCTCAGGAGTACCCTAATGCGGCAGTGTTGCTTTATATGTTTATATTTATATGTTGCTCTGTTTATGTGCACTGTTACCATATTTTGCTAGTTTCAAACTGATCAGAGTGGCTGCCATTGTTGCTGTTTTGTTTTAGTGCAGATGGACACTGGAAGTCTTCAGTTGCCTTGGGTGAGGTCTGTACTTGTGTGTTGACACACCCACCCACCCACACAGACACCCAACCACCCACACACCCACCCACCCACACAACAAGACTTACAGTGCACTAACATACAATCTATCACCTAAGTCTTGATCCTGCACATCTATTTACCAAATGATAATGAAATCTGCCAGTATAGGGCAGTAGAGTACAATAGGCTGTCTCCAAGATGTCTACTCTTAATTTGTGCAATGTATGTCCCATGGTTGGGAACGGATAGTTTTGAGTTAGGGACTGTTTACAAACTTCCTCTTGCTTCCTGTTGTTTATCTGGGACAGGAAGTGAAGCAGAATTGCCCCAACCAGACAGAGCAAACAAACAAAAAAAAAGCGGCCCAGAGTGTGACCCTGAAAATGACTTCTTTACCACAAAACGTTTAGAAAAGGTCACAAAGTTTTAATTTGCCTCTCACTGTCTGATCCACATACTTTTGAATTCCTAAAACATTCTCTTCATTTCATACACACTTAATCGTGTCATCACTGTTTGTAAATTCTGGGCCTAGAAAGACGCAATAAAGCCTGTCTCTCTGGAGAAAGACTCAATGGCTGGTGATCCTAAAAAACTTGGTGGTGGTATGTAATTGACATACCAATAATATTTTACTATTATTGTACGATTATTCAAAGATAAAGTCTGAACTGTATGTTTACAGCATGCAATGGTAAGAGGGTTGTCACCTTTTCTTCAAATCAAACCCGAACACTGTAATGGCAATTTTTTTGTAAAGTATACACTATGCATATATTTTTTGATTAAAATAACATTGGAGTTAATCACAATATATCACAAATCATATGCAGTTAATCACAACTTGCCAGTGTGCCACGGTCCCCACATATGCATTCTGTATATAAACGATGCCTCCATAAGATGCCAGTGTGCCACAGGTCCCCAGATATGCATTCTGTACATAACCAATGCCCCCATAAAATGCCAGTGTTCCACAAGTCCACAGATATACATTCTGTACTTAAAATATGCCAGTGTGCCACAGGTCCCCAGATATGCATGGGACCACAAACGATACCCCAAAGTATTAATCATATGAAATAAAAACACAGACAACTGCATATTGGCAAATATTGGCTGCAGCACTTATATTGGTATTGTATTGATGAAACTTTATTGAACCAAACATCAACTTAACACCATCAATTGCTTAGTCATTACAACTCATGCAACCAAAACCATCATGTAACTGTGAATTAGTCCCCACCAGCCTGGCTTGCCCCAGAGCAAGACGAGGCACCACCACCACCAGTCGCGGCCTTCGCAATACAGGCCTGAAGGTCCTAATTAAAAATATCAATAGCCACCTCTGATAGATGAACACCATCTTGGTGGTAAAAACCACCTAAACCACCTTTAAGGTCAATATGCTTATATGGAAAACTATCAATTAATAGCATGGCTCTATTTAGTCAGCTCCACGTCATGTAGCCGCGGAAATTGAACTACGTGTGTGATGTCCCTTTAGTCGGCTGCCGAGGGACACCGCTCTCCATCCTCGAAAAAAAAAAAAAATACTACTTACCTCATCGCTCTCTATCCTGAGTTCCAGGCTACTGGCTGCAATATTCCTTACTCCTGCCCTTTGGAACTCCACGCTGACATGCTCTCCAGCACCTTCTCTTATGTGGAATTACTAAAGTCTGCTTACTGCAAGTATACATTGTGTTGGCAAAGTTAACCCTTGACTTACTTAATTGCTATTAGTTTGTAACTGATTGATATTGGAGTTTCATTAAAGGTCTAACGTTAGTCTTAGGGCCCATTCACACCAGATGCAGTGCGTTCCGGTCAGATTCTGGCCGGAATGCACTGCATCGCATTGCGGCCGGCTCACTTTTTTGTGCGGCAGGAGGGTGAGTGGCGGGCTATTGAAGTGAATGGCACCGTAGCCACGCCCTCCGGTTAAAATGCGATCGCACGCACGGGATCACAAGGCACATTGTGCCTGCGGTCCGGTGCGATGAAACTAGTGCTTGCAGCATTTTGATTCCACCAGACCGCAGGCACAATGTGCCTTGTGATCCTGTGCGGGCAATCACATTGCCCGCACATTGTGAACGTACCCTCAGGCCTTGTTAACATCTGCGCATTCTGAGGACGAGTGGCAATGCATGCGATCGTCATTTATGTCTGTGGAAACGCGCCAAAACGCACTTGCTGTGCCATTGATTTCTAAAGGCACTCCAAATGTAGGCCAGCAAGTCGTGAGGTTTTCTGCTGCGTTTCCATGCATGCAAAAGCAGCAGAAAAATGCATCCCGTGCATCGCACACAATAGTAGAGGAGCCTTTTTGCTATGTTTGCCACGCAGATATGATTCCATTGATATCAATGGAGCAGCGTGGCAAATGCGCGTTCGCGGGACGTGCAGGTGTGAACCAGGCCTTATTCTTTACTCACAATTAGTTTGTGAGGGCCAATCAGGAAGCCGAGCTCTTTGTCCCTGAGGTCTGCCATTGGGTGCACTGTAGTAAGGAAAATTAGGCGGCTGCCTCAGCCCATGCTGGGGCCCGGCAGCTGCCTAATTTGCGCGAGTACAGACTGCCCAGGACTGGCAGCAGCGGCAACGATGGCACCGACATGAGGATCTCTGAAGGATAAGCTAGGTAAACACGCTGTTCCCCGGGGAGAGCTGGGGTTCAGTGCACACATTGAAGGCAGTGGACACAGAGGTGGCAGTGGAAGACACAGTGGCACTGGGTGTGGTGATAGGTGGCGCAGTGGGAGAGGAGAAAGGTGGCACTGGGAGCAGTGAGAGGTGGCAGTGGAAGAGCCAGTGGGCACAGAGGCAGCTGTGCAAGAGCTGGGGGAGGAGCAGTGGGCACAGATAGTGGGAGTTTCGCAGGGGCAGAGGTCAGGTAGTCTCTGTATCTCATACCCAGGATTAGAAGTCAAGTGAGCTCTGTACTCAAGACTGGGATGAGAAGTCAGGTGTGGTCTGTACCCTATAGCTAGGATTAGAGGTCAGATGAGCTGTGTACCCCATAGCTGGCATGGGAGGTCAGGTGAGCTCTGTAGCCCATAGCTGGCATAGGAGGTCATGAGAGCTGGCAGGGGGATGTGGAGACATTTTCATGAAATTATAGGAGCAGCCCATTAATGAGGAGCAGGCACGGGCCCGTGTGCTACTAGTGTGCCAATTGACTGACACAGAGCTCCATGGCACCGAGGACCAGGATATGGGACCCAGCACCAGTCATCTATAGATAATGGTATTCTGCATTGCTGTATAATGTGTTGCTAGGATTAGTAGTGCTCTAGAAGCCAGGTTATAACTAGACCATTAATACTCATTTTTAAATAATTTGCCACAGGCGGTGATTTCAGCAAAGAATGTGGAATTGTTCAAGAAACTTTTGGACAATTTCTTAAGGGACCGTAATATACAGGGGTACAAGTAGTACTCCTAGGAACAAGATCCTATAGGTTGGACTTGATGGACTAATGTCTTTTTTCAACCTCAAATACTATGTAACTATAACAATAGGTATTATTATATAGTGTATTGCTGGGATTTGTAGTCCTCTATAGCTGGTACCATTTTGCATTGCTGTATAATGATTTGCTGGATTTGTAGCCCTCTACAGCTGGTGGTATTCTGCATTGCTGTAAAATGTATTGCTGAGATTTGTAGCCTTCTATAGGTGCTAGTACTCTGCACTGCTGTATAATGTATTGCTGGGATTTCTAGTGCTTTATTGCTGGTGGTATTCTGCATTGCTGTATAATGTATTGTTGGGTTTTATAGTCCTCTATACAGTGGCAGAACTACAGGGTCACATAGTTGCAGCTGTGGCTGGGCCCTAGCATTCTGTCACTTGGGGGGCCCAGACAGGAGGAAGGGGGCCCTGGTAACTGCCGACATTATATTATTATTAGATGTATATTAGATATATATAATTATCATTGCAAAGCGCATTACTCTCATATTTGTAATCTTATTTATTTATACTTATTTAGTTTTTTTTCAGTGGTATGATTTAGTGGTTAAAATTATTAGTGCCCCCCAGTTTTGACTATGGTATCTTATGTCCCCCCCTATATATTGTTCCTAGAGTCGCCACTGGCATTTGTGTATTGCCAAGATTGTCTATTCTCTTTAGTTCTGCTGTACATCTATTTCAGAGGTGATCCAAAAGGGGGACAGAAGATGCTGTCATAGAGTCACTTGGATTCAAGTGACATTAAGGGCAAAAGTCCCCCCCTCTCCCCAAAGTGCTAATGTAAGGACTTACCTTAAATGATGCCTCTTAATCCGATCATCTTCTTTCCTGTAGTCTTTAAATGTCCCTCCAGCGCTGGTGCTGGTCTCCGATCCAGCGCTGACTCCTCTGTTCTCCTCTTCTTTCCTGTCCCACGGAGTCTGTGCGGGTGCATGCTGCTCCATAGACTTACCTTGTGTCTCTCCTCGTCTCCCGGGCTGAACATTTGAATTGCGCATGCGCCCGCCCCAAGATCTTTTGCGGCCGCCCGATAAATTTTCAGATGTTCGGACGGGAGCGTGCATCGGAGACACAGGTAAGTATTAACCCTTTGAAAAAGTTTTTTTTTTTTATCGTTTTGCATATATCTACTGCTTGCTAGCAGTAGATACACTGAGTGGCCAGATTATTATGACCGCCTGACGTTTGTAGGCAAATTAGCTATAATTAGCTATAATTTCTCGCTGAAGTTGCTAGAGGGCCAGACCATTATAAATAGGGAAGCAGGTTGTTTACCACAACAGTAGAAGTGATTTATTTCTGAAGATATGGGTAAACAACGCGATTTAACAGCCTTTGAACATGGGCTGATTGTTGCCGCTCGGAGCCATGGAGCGAGTATCAGCAAAACAGCAGAATTCGTTAAATGTTCAAGAGCAGCTGTTGTTAAAGTGTTTGAAGACTAGACTGTCAGCCGAAAATCTTGGTCTGAACGTGCGAATTGGGGTCGTCAGCGACTAGTCAATGTTAGTGCAGAACGGAGAGTGGCATGACTGGTACAAGACAACAGAAGGGCAACAGTGCAGTGTCAGATTCCTCGTATCACCTTTCAACATCTCGTGGAGTCACGAGGTGGCCCAATGAAGTTATCTCGTGGAGTCATCTCGTGGCCCAACGAAGTAATGATGGGGTGGTCATAATAATCTGGCCACTCAGTGTATATGCAAAAACAAATTAGGGTTTTAATAACCCTTTAAGCTTGCCTCTAGAACTTGGTAGAATGTACTGGAATTGAATATTTGGTTGTAAATTGGGATGGAGTTGTATCAATGGAGTCACTGGCACAGGGTGTAAGTAGTTCAGAATATTTGGGGTCTACATATGAGTGCATTTCATTTTATGTGTCTGTTATTACAGGTTGTTGCAAATTATTCTGCATTGCTGTATAATGTATTGTTGGGTTTTATAGTCCTCTATACAGTGGCAGAACTACAGGGTCACATAGTTGCAGCTGTGGCTGGGCCCTAGCATTCTGTCACTTGGGGGGCCCAGACAGGAGGAAGGGGGCCCTGGTAACTGCCGACATTATATTATTATTAGATGTATATTAGATATATATAATTATCATTGCAAAGCGCATTACTCTCATATTTGTAATCTTATTTATTTATACTTATTTAGTTTTTTTTCAGTGGTATGATTTAGTGGTTAAAATTATTAGTGCCCCCCAGTTTTGACTATGGTATCTTATGTCCCCCCCTATATATTGTTCCTAGAGTCGCCACTGGCATTTGTGTATTGCCAAGATTGTCTATTCTCTTTAGTTCTGCTGTACATCTATTTCAGAGGTGATCCAAAAGGGGGACAGAAGATGCTGTCATAGAGTCACTTGGATTCAAGTGACATTAAGGGCAAAAGTCCCCCCCTCTCCCCAAAGTGCTAATGTAAGGACTTACCTTAAATGATGCCTCTTAATCCGATCATCTTCTTTCCTGTAGTCTTTAAATGTCCCTCCAGCGCTGGTGCTGGTCTCCGATCCAGCGCTGACTCCTCTGTTCTCCTCTTCTTTCCTGTCCCACGGAGTCTGTGCGGGTGCATGCTGCTCCATAGACTTACCTTGTGTCTCTCCTCGTCTCCCGGGCTGAAAATTTGAATTGCGCATGCGCCCGCCCCAAGATCTTTTGCGGCCGCCCGATAAATTTTCAGATGTTCGGACGGGAGGTTGCATCGGAGAACCCGG